>NC_088229.1:19674142-19759142 GCF_036934945.1 Oncorhynchus masou masou
TCCGAGATAAGAGGGGATGACAATCAAAATTCGGTCTTTCCTTCCAATAACATCCATTCAGGCTAAATTACAGTTGAAGTCGGAAGTTTACATACACCTTAGCCAACTACATTTAAACTCAGTTTTTCACAAATCCTGACATTTAATCCTAGTAAAAAATGCCCTGTCTTAGGTCAGTTAGGATCACTACTTCATTTGAAGAATGTGAAAGGTCAGAATAATAGTAGAGACTGATTTATCTCAGCTTTTCTTTCTTTCATCACATTCCCAGGTGGTCAGAAGTTTACATACACTCAATTAGTAGTTTATAGCATTGCCTTTAAAATGTTTAACTTGAGTTCAAAGTTTTGGTTAACCATCCACAAGCTTCCCAAAATACATTGGGTGAATTGTGGCCCATTCCTCCTGACAGAGCTGGTGTAACTGAGTCAGGTTTGTAGGCCTCCTTGCTTGCACACACTTTTTCAGTTCTGCCCACAAATATTATATAGGACTGAGATCAGGGCTTTGTGATGGCCACTCCTATACCTTGACTTTGTTGTCCTTAAGCCATTTTGCCACAACTTTGGAAGTATGCTTGGGGTCATTGTCCATTTGGAAGACCCATTTGCGAACAAGCTTTAACTTCCTGACTGATCTCTTGAGATGTTGCTTCAATATATCCCCATAATTTCCCTCCCTCATGATTCCATCTATTTTGTGAAGTGCACCAGTCCCTCCTGCAGCAAAGCACCCCTACAACATGAGTCTGCCACCCCCGTGCTTCACGGTTGGGATGGTGTTCTTCGGCTTGCAAGCCTCCCCCTTTTCCTCCAAACATAACAATGGTCATTATGGCCAAACTGTTCTATTTTTATTTCATCAGACCAGAGGACATTTCTCCAAAAAGTACAATCATTCTCCCCATGTGCAGTTCCAAACCGTAATCTGCCTTTTTCAGAGGCCTTTCAGGTTATCTTAATATAGGACTCGTTTTACTGTGGATTTAGATACTTTTGTACCTGTTTCCTCCAGCATCTTCACAGGGTCCTTTGCTGTTGTTCTGGGATTGATTTGCACTTTTCGCACCAAAATACGTTAATCTCTAGGAGACAGAGCATCTCCTTCCTGAGCGGTATGATGGCTGTGTGGTTCCGTGGTGTTTAAATTGGCATACTATTGTTTGTACAGATGAACGTGGTACCTTCAGGCATTTGGAAATTGCTCCTAAGGATGAATCAGACTTGTGGAGGTATCCAAAGTTTTTTCTGAGGTCTTGGCTGATTTATTTTAATTTCCCCATGATGTCAAGCAAAGAGGCACTGAGTTTGAAGGTAGGCCTTGAAATACATCCACATCCACAGGTACACCTCCAACTGACTAAAATTATGTAAATTAGCCTATCAGAAGCTTCTAAAGCCATGACATACTTTTCTGTAATTTTCCAAGCTATTTAACTTCTTATGGCTAGGAGGCAGCATTTTCACTTTTGGATGAAAAGCGTGCCCAGAGTAAACCCGGCTGCTACTCAGTCCCAGTTGCTAATATATGCATATTGTTAGTAGATTTGGATGGGAAAACACTCTGAAGTTTCTAAAACTGTTTGAATGATGTCTGTGAGTATAACAGAAGTGGGAAATCTGAGGTTTGTAGTTTTTGAACTCTTGGCCTATCGAATACACAGTGTCTATGGGGTCATTTTGCACTTTCTAAGGCTTCCACTAGATGTCAACAGTCTTTAGAAACTTGTTTGAGGCTTCTACTATAAAAGAGGCTAATAAGGGCTCTTTGAGTCAGTGGTCTGGCAGAGTGCCACTAGCTGGTCACGTGCATTCACATGAGAGGTAGCTCGCATTCCATTGGTTCTCTACAGACAAAGGAATTCTCCGGTTGAAACATTATTGAAGATTTATGTTAAAAACATCCTAAATATTGATTCTATACATCGTTTGACATGTTTCTACGGACTGTAATGTGACTTTTCGTCTGAACTTTGCCTGGACCTGCCAGCGCGTCGTGAGTTTAGATAGTGTACTGATCACGCAAACCAAAAGGAGTTATTTGGACATAAATGATGGACTTTATGGAACAAATCAAACATTTATGGGATCCCTGGGAGTGCATTCTGATGAAAATCATCAAAGGTAAGTGATTATTTATAATGCTATTTCTGACTTATGTTGACTCCAAAATGGCGGATATTTTTTGGGGTTGTTTTGGTCTCTGATCGCTGTACTCAGATTATTGCATGGTTTGCTTTTTCTGTAAAGTGTTTTTGAAATCTGACACAGCGGTTACATTAAGGAGGAGTATATCTTTAAATATGTGAATAACAGTTGTATCATTTATCAATGATTATTATGAGTATTTCTGTGAATATATGTGGCTCTGTGCAAATTCACGGGATGTTTTGGAGGCAAAGCCAAATGTAAACTGAGGTTTTTGGATTTAAATATGAACTTGATCGAACAAAACATACATGTATTGTGTAACATGTTGTCCCGGGAGTGTCATCTGATGAAGAATATCAAAAGATAGTAATTCATTTTATCTATTTTTCTGCTTTTTGTGACTACTCTCTTTGGTTGGAAAATTGCTGTATGCTTTCTGTGACTAGTTGCTGACCTAACATAATGATAAAAATGGAAAAATGACTTGTGTCATGCACAAAATAGATGTCCTAACCGACTTGCCAAAACTAAAGTTTGTTAACAAGAAATGTGTGAAGTGGTTGAAAAACTAGTTTTAATGACTCCAACCTAAGTGTATGTAAACTTCCGACTTCAACTGTATATTTCAAATCAACTTTCAGAACCTGGAGTCAAGGACAAACTTAGATTCTGGATCTCCATTTGGTGAAACCTAAGGGACTTCTAGTCTTCCTAGGGTCCACAGACGTGTTGTGGTCATACTAATTCTCATGATATAGCCCACGCAACTTTGGATTGGGCAGCTAGAGGAAGAAATTGGAGCTCCTCTTTACCTAGCTAACACCTACCTAGCACCAGAGGCTACAGAAAACAGGCTTCGACCCGATGCCCATGTAGCTGGAGCTAGCGCCCTTTCCACAGAAATCCATCAATAGGGCCAAGGCAACAAACTGATAAGAATTTCTATGAATTTCAAATGTTTTCCCTGCGGTGGCTCCATTGGCTGCGGACTTAACAGGAATATTGATGAGCTCACAGCCGGAGAGGGCCAGCCTCCCAACACTGATGCTGCTGGTGGGTTGCATAATGTTCCATGCTTATTTCCCTTGTTCTTTATTAAACATGAAATCAACCATGGATGTTTTTTTACTCTTCTATGTCTAATAACATCTAGAAAAGGAAAAAGGGGGAACTGAACTGAACTGCTTAGTGCCGCTTCGTACAATGAAACATGTAAGGGAATGGGAAATGGAGTGTGTGATTTAGGCATGTTTAATCTTTGTAAAGCTTTAAAGCAGGAAGGCATGGATCTGTGTAGCCAGTGTGTGTGTTTGATGTGGTCTCTCCAATCCTAATGATACTGCATCAGCTCAACATCAGCAGAGAGGAAACCACACCATCAACTGCTTCAGGCACAATTACTCCCCGACCTCCACAAGACCAGTACTGTGGGAGCTTAGCCAGAGTCTTGGCCTGCATTCTACCCTCAAGACTCTCTCTCTCACACAATCTCTCTCTCTCCTTCTTTACTCTCTAGCTATGTGAATTGTGCCAATAAAGGTTATTTTCAAATTCTAATTATCTCTCTCCTTCCTTCTCTCTCTGCTACCTCTAAGTTGATTTATTTCTGAAGTATTTTATATTTACTGTGAGCAAGATAAATACTGCTGGCATCAACTGAATTTCTGTCTCAATCAACAGGAAAATATGCTGTACATTTGGTACGTTATGTTCTTTTCTCTGAGTCTCAGGTGAAAGGTGGCACTAATCATCATAGTGTTAATTCATTTACCTCCAGAAGTTAAGTCCAATTAGAGTATGCAGTCAACGGTAATGTGTTTCACAACATAAAAAATACAACCCTGCCAATATTAAATATGAACATAAGCTTTTCTATTCTGAGACAAATGTAGTTAGGTATGTAAATATATAACTCAGCGATGCACAACATGTTTATGACATATGTGATTTAGTCTTTAGTTTACCATACTAAACCATACTGGCACGGGTGCCTAATAGCAGAGCCAGCCTACATCTCTACTGGCTAAATTAAGACTGAACACAATCCATCTGTAATCATAATAATAGTGTGTGTGTGTAGGAGTATTTCTCTCTTTTTGATTGACAATCGAACTCTTTATCTTCAAGTCATTTGTGAATAAAAGAGAAAGGAATTCGAAAAATAGATGAATAAATGGAGAGAGAGAAACAAATTGAAGGAAGGAGAAAGAGAGATAGAGAGTTATTTGAATGTGAGTAATGAGATCACTGCGGGGTAGTCAGTGTAATTGTAATGGCTGAGCTGGGGAGAGAGAAGGAGGGAGAGGGGAAAGAGAGAGAGAAAGAGAGGGAGGGAGAGGGGGAAGAGAGAGTGTGTGTGAGAGAGAGAGAGAACAGCTAGCTAAGCAGGCCTCCGCTACACACACACATACAGCAAGGCTGAAATGGACTCATGACAAGTCACGACCAGGAGGACTAAAGCGTCTGAGATGGAAATAGAGTGAGAGAAACAGAGTGAGAGAAACCGAAAGAGTGAGAGGCCAGAAGCTGCAGCCAAGGGGGGTAAGTGGTGAAGATTTATTGGGAAAGGAGTGAGGGGAGGGGAGGAGGGACTGAGAGAGAGTCTGAATGGAACAGCAGGGGCTCACCATCTTTCTGTTCAACTTGGCCCTTTAACAGTGGAGGGAGGCTGCAGCGTGCTCTCAGAGAGACCCAGGCCAGGAAGGCTGATTGAAGGCTTCTTCTCTGAGCCTCAGCCTGACATTTCAAGGTACCAGGGCCACTGGCTCTGGAGATACTGGGGCTGCTGTTTGGTAATCAATTAAAGGGTTTTTTAAAGGGGGTTTTAATGAGTTCTAAAGGGGGGTTTATAGGATTTTTAAAGGGGTTTTAAAGGGGGTTTAAATTGGTTTTAAGGGAGTCTATAGGAGTTGAAAAGGGGATTTAAATGGGATTTAATGGGGGTAAGAGCAGAGCAGTGGAATCAAATAGAGGTGAAGATCCTAAAGGTCACAGAGACCTCGTACTGACTGAGGATACACACATTTAAGATGGCTATTGATTAACTGTAGAAGTCTCTTGTCACACAATCCCTGCATACAGCCATGTTACATTTAATCACTATTGTTATTTCTTATTCACTGTGTATTTATACCTCATGTTACTTTCTATACTTTTTATACATTTTTTAGGTTTATGTTAACTGCATTGTTGGAAAAGGACACCTGCTCCCTGCCTGTTTCATACACAATGTTTTGTACTGATGGAAAATAAAGGTCTTCAACATTATTGTTCAATTTCACCTTTTATTGTAAAAGATAAATGCGAACTTCATCATTCAAGCATCACACAGAACACATCCACAGCCAAACTCATTCCATAAACCAGTCTAAATAACAGGTAGTGCTGACAAAAAAAGGAAACATAAGTTAGCGACCTAACAGCTAGACTTGTTTACAATATACCACATCTATGGTGACCACAAGGGAGAAATGAAATACTGTTTCGAAAAGCCATGTTTGTTTATGTTTGATGAGTGAAAACTTGGTTTGGTCAGATGTCAGCATATTACAAATTTTCAATCTGCTTTTTACAGTGTATACATGAACCGGGGCTCATGACTTGACAAGTCATTTTATTCCATGTTTATTCCATATTCCACTTTATTTTATTGTTTTATTCCATGTGTAACTGGGTTGTTGTATGTGTCGAACAGATTTGCTTTATCTTGGCCAGGTCACAGTTGCAAAGGAGAACTTGTTCTCAAATAGCCTACCTGGTTAAATAAAGGTTCAATATTTATTTTTTTTTTTTACATTTTTGACAAATCACAAAGCAAATAAAGTGCTATCACCTCAAATACAAGCCTACTGCCTAGCCTAGCCGTAACGCAAAAAAATTAAAAAGGGTTGCCAGATTTGGGTGAAATCATTTTAGGAAGATTTGTAGTCAGTAATAATTTATGTTTATCAAAGATAAAATCAAACTTAATTTGTCACATGCGCCAAATACAACAATTGTAAACTTTACAGTGAAAAACCTACTTACAAGCCCTTAAACAACAGTGCAGTTCAAGAAGAGTTAAGAAAAACATTTACCAAGTAGATTAAAATAAAAAGTAGTTATAAAAAGTAACACAATAAGAATAACAAGGCTATATACAGGGGGCACCGGTACTGTGTCAGTGTGCAGGGTGTTACAGGCTAGTTGAGGTCATCTGTACATGTAGGGTGGTGAAGTGACTATGCATAGACAACAAACATACAGCGGGTAGCAGCATTGTTCAGCAGTCTTATGGCTTGGGTGTAGAAGCTGTTGAGGAGCCTTTTGGTCCTAGACATGGCGCTCTGGTACCGCTTGCCGTGCAGTAGCAGAGAGAAGTCTATAACTTGGGTGACTGGAGTCTCTGACAATTTTATCGGCTTTCCTCTGACACAGCCTATTATATAGGTCCTGGATCACAGGACGTTTGGCCCCTGTGATGTACTGGGCCGTTCGCACTACCCTCTGTAGCACCTTACGGTCAGATGCAGAGCAGTTGCCATACCAGGCGGTGATGCAACCGGTCAGGATGTTCTCGATGGTGGACCTGTATAACCTTTTGAGGATCTGGGGACCCATGCCAAATGTTTTCAGTCTCCTGAGGGGGAAAAGGTTTTGTCGTGCCCTCTTCACGACTGTTTTGGTGTGTTTGGACCATGATAGATCATTGGTGATGTGGACACCAAGAAACTTGAAACTCTCTACACGCTCCACTACAGCCCCGCCAATGTTAACGGGGGCCTGTTCGGCCCGCCTTTTCCTGTAGTCCACAATCAGCTCCTTTGTCTTGCTTAGGTTGTTGTCCTGGCACGGCACCACACTGCCAGTTCTCTGACCTCCTCCCTATAGACCGTCTCATTGTTGTCTGTGATCAGGCCTACCACTGATTAATGGTGTTGGAGTCGTGTTTGGCCATGCAGTCGTAGGTGAACAGGGAATTTAGGAGGGGACTAAGTACACACCCCTGAGGGGCCCTAGTGTTAAGAATCAGCGTGGCAGATGTGTTGTTGCCTACACTTACCACCTGGGGGCGGCCCGTCAGGAAGTCCAGGATTCACTTGCAGATGAGGGTGATTGAGATTGCTGGTGCGGAGATCTGTTGGTGCGGTATGCAAACTGGAGTGGGTCTAGGGTGTCCGGGAAGATGCTGTTGATGTGAGTGCCACGGGGCGGTAATCATTTAGGCAGGTTACCTTCACTTCCTTGGGCACGGGTTCTATGGTGGCCTGCTTGAAACATGTAGGTATTACAGACTCGGTAAGGGAGAGGTTGAAAATGTCAGTGAAGACACTTGACAGTTGGTCCGCGCATGCTTTGAGTACACGTCCTGGTAATCCGTCTGGCCCTTTGTGAATGTTGACTTGTTTAAAGGTTTTATTCACATCGGCTACCGAGAGCATTTGTCACGAATATTACCGAGGGTGACTCCCCTTCTGGTTCGGGTGGCGCTCGGCGCTCGTCGTCGCCGGTCTACTAGCTGCCACCGATCCATTGTTCTGTGTTCGTTTGGTTTTGTCAAATTGGTTTCACCTGTTTCTTGTTTGGTTGTTAGGGTGGGGTTATTTAAGTTAGTTCAGCCCGCTTCTGTTTGTGCGGGCTTGTTCATCTGTATGTGTTAGAGTGGTTAGTGTTTTGCATTTTCAGGTTTTTTCACTGTCCTTTATTTTTCATGTGTCGTTCGCCTGATTTTTGTTCTTGTGACTTTCTGGACATTAAAAAGCGTGTTTTTCCCGAATCCTTTGCTCTCTGCGCCTGACTCCACACCTATTCACTCATTTACCGTTACAGCATTATAATACAGTCATCCAGAACAGTTGATGTTCTCGTGCATGCTTCAGTGTTGCTTGCCTTGAAACGAGCATAAAAGGCATTTAGCTAGACTAATAGGCTCGCGTCACTGGTCTCCTTGCGTCTTGGTTTCCCTTTGTAATCCGTAATAGTTTTCAAGCCCTGCCAGATCTGACAAGCGTCAGAACTGGTGTAGTAGGATTCAATCTTAATCCTGTATTGACGCTTTGCTTGTTTGATGATTCGTCCGAGGGCATAGCGGGACATTTTATACGCGTCCGGATTAGTCTCCCGCTCCTTGAAAGCGGCAGCTCTAGCCTTTAGCTTGATGCGGAAGTTGCCTGTAATCAATGGCTTCTGGCTGGGATATGTACATGCAATCACTGTGGGGACAACGTCATCGATACACTTATTGGTGGTGTACTCCTCAATGCCATTGGATGAATCTTGGAACATATTCCATTCTGTGCTAGCAAAACAGTCCTGTAGTGTAGCATCCGCATCATCTGACCACCTCCGTATTGAGAAAGTCACTGGTACTTTCTGCTTTAGTTTTTGCTTGTACACAGGAATCAGGAGGATATAATTATGGTCAGATTTGCCAAATGGAGGGCGGGGGAGAGCTCTGTGTGTGGAGTAAAGGTGGTCTAGGATTTTTTTCCCCTGGTTGCACATGTGACATGCTGGTAAAAATGTGTGAAAACTGATTTAAGTTTGCCTGCATTAATGTCCCGGGCCACTAGGAGGGACGCTTCTGGGTGAGCATTTTCTTCTTTGCTCATGGCCTTATAGAGTTGGTTGAGAGCGGTCTTATTGCCAGCTTCGTTCTGTGGTGGTAAATAGACGGCTAAGAATAATACAGATGAGAACTCTCTTGGTAGATAGTTTGGTCTACAGCTAAGGTACTCTACCTCAGGCAAGCAATACCTCGAGACTTCTTTAATATTAGACATTGCGCACCAGCTGTTATTGACAAATAGACACACACTCCCACCCCTCATCTTACCAGAGGTAGCGTCTCTGTTTTGCCGGTGCATGGAAAATCCCGCTAGCTCTATATTGCCGGTTCTTCGTTCAGCAACGTCTCGGTGAAACATATAATGTTAGTTTTTAATGTCCTGTTGGTTGGATAATCTTAATCGTAGGTCATCCATTTTATTTTCCAATGATTGCACGTTAGCAAGAATAACAGATGGCAGTGGGAGTTTACTCGCTCACGTATAGATTCTCAGAAGGCTGCCCGATCTGCGACCTTTTCCTGGCGTCTTTTCTTCACCCAAAAGGCGTGGATCTGGGTCTGTTCCAGTGAAAGCAGGATATCCTTCTCGTCTGACTTGTTAAAGGAAAACATTTCTTTCAGTCCGCAATGAGTAATCACTTTTCTGATGTCCAGAAGTAATTTTCGGTCATAAGAGACGGTAGCAGCAAGTTAAAAAACTAAGTTACGCAAAAAACAATATGATATAGCACAATTGGTTGGGAGAATGTAAAACGTCAAACCATGTTCTTCACTGCCATCTTATCCAAATGTAACCACGTTTTGGAAGGAGATCGATAACAGGTCCACCAACATTCATCCCGTAGATGAAGCCAAAGCAAAAACTTAGATAATACTGTATAGCGCCATAGTTTACGATAACCCATTATATCTACAACCTCGCCTCACTCATTGGTCACAGTCTCTGCACACAATATATAGCAATATATTACACGCTCACACCACTCAATATGATCATCCACACAAACTATCTGACTTTGTTGCTTATATTACTTTATCCACCCTGTTGTCACTCTCCTCCACCCAACCGGGTTCAAACCTATCCAAGCCAGAAATATCTCCTTACTTGGGGACGAGGCAGGCATCTGTAGGCTGCATGTCCAGTGGTGATAATACATTGACATGATGATAAAACCTCTGTAGCCTAGTTTTTCCAGGGGAGGATAAATGAACACAAAATATTCAGGATAACAGCGTTTCCCTGAGCCATGGGTGGCATATATAATATATGCACATACCCCACTTTCACTTTGTTTGTTCGCCACTACTGTATCAAACACACTGGACTGAGCAGCTCAGGTTTCCAGCCCTGTCTCACACTCAGGCAGGCTCACACCAAAGCCTCTTTCAGATAATAATACATGTAGTATAGATGATCATTATTATTATATAATGATCAATAATACCATAGATACTCCCTGCTACTACTATAGGCAGAAAGGATATTAGATTGAGTGGTTATTAAATATTAAAAGTTTTATAAAGCCAAATATAAAGCAGAAAAGTAGGTCTTGATGCAGTGAGGGGTGCAGAGAAAAGCGGCAAAAATCGAATTCTAAATTGCCATGTGCAAAAAGAACTCACGCTGTAACAGCTGCTATTCATATTTACAACATATGTGTCAAAAGGTTCAAAAACATACTACCAATCAATGCCAATGATTTAACAAAAGGTTATTATTGGTTTGGCAGGGATGAATGGAACCACACCATTCAATATGAAACAAAGCGATGCAACTGTCATTATGAAGGACATTCAGAGTGGAAGATAGGAATTATTATGATCATTGAAAATATATATGTTAGCAATTATGGCACTGCCATGGTTTTCAGCTGAAAATGTCTATTTCAAGTCAGTTCAAATCAGATATAAACGCTCAACGTAAAATCCAGAACTAGTTGGTAAAAAACAGTACATTATGCACTGGAATAAGTGTGTGTGTGAGTTGTATGTGTATTGACAGGTTGCCGTAGGACCTCTCCTGCTGGGCTCAGAGCTAGGCATAGTTCCCCCGGGGGGGAAAGGATGGGCTCTATTCAGACCGTTGCCATGGGCCTCAGCTGTTGCTAAGGACACCATCCACCATGCTGGTTTGGCTGCAGCAGCTCCTGGCACAGGAACAGATCTCTCTCTCTCTCTCTCTCTCTCTCTCCCGCTCTCTCCCGCTCTCTCTCTCTCTCTCTCTCTCTCTCTCTCTCCTCCCGCTCTCTCCCGCCTCTCTCTCTCTCTCTCTCTCTCTCTCTCTCTCTCTCTCTCTCTCTCTCTCCCGCTCTCTTTATCTCTCCCTCTCTTGTTCTCTCACTCTCTTTCTCTCCCTCTCGCCCTCCTTCTGCCTCTCACTCACTCCCTCCCTCCCTCCTTCTCCCCTCCCTGTCCTCTCTTCTCCTCAGTGTATACTTACAGTGGTGACAGCGGAGGGGAGTCACAGCAAATAGAGAGAACAGAGGAACAGATGAACAGAGAGCAAGGTCAGAGAGTAGGAGAGGAGAAAGAGGAGAGAAACAACAGATCTGTTTAGCTAATTGTGGACAAACATCAGGCCAGCAGCAGGTCACCTCTATTCACCAGGCTCTGGGTCCTGGGCCCTGGGCTCAGGGGGCAGCCTGGGCTGGCTGACACCCTGCAGTACACTAACCTTTTTTTCCACTGGTGGCACTGGTGCTACCAACTGTTTCAGTTGATGGCACCAGCACATCATTTGGTCGCACCAATTTTTGTCATGTTTAGCTTACCTGCTTTAACAGTCTATCATTGCACTGTACAGCAATACTTAATTATAGCCGATATAATGAAATCTGCAATATGTTACTTTTAGCCGTCCCAACAAAATTCACGTAGAAATGTGAGTTATAGACCTGTCATTTTCAATGGAAGCAAGCCTAAGAAGGGGTAGATCTGTTTTATTTGCGCTTTTTCTATGCTTCCTGTTCTTCAGTTTAGTTTTTGCGTCTTTTACGTTTGATTTTGTACACCAGCTTCAAACAGCTGAAAATACTATATTTTTGGTTCTGAAAAATATATTTCACAGCGGTTTAGATGGTACAATGATTATCTACACAATGACTGCTTGTTTTGTTACATAAACTGAAATTAGGCGAACTATTAGAATTTTAGCAACCAGGAAATGGCGGAGAGATTTCTGCATATTGCACCTTTAAATATACACAGTGCCTTTGGAAAGTATTCAGACCCATTTACTTTTTCCACAATTTGTTACGTTACAGCTTTATTCCAAAATGTATTAAATTGTTTTTCGTCCTCATTAATTTACACCCAAAATCCCGTAACTGAAATATCACAATTACATAAGTATTCAGACCCTTTACTCAGTACTTTGTTGAAGCACCTTTGGCAGTGATTACAGTATAGAGTCTTCTTGAGTATGATGCTATAAGCTTGACACACCTGTATTTAGGGAGTTTTTCCCATTCTTCTCTGCAGATCCTCTCAAGCTATGTCAGGTTGGATGCCAAGCGTCACCAGACGTGATGCTTGGCATTCATGCCAGAGAGTTCAATCTTGGTTTCATCAGACCAGAAAATCTTGTTTCTCATGGTCTGTGAGTCTTTATGTGACTTTTGGCAAACTCCAAGAGGGCTGTCATGTGCCTTTTACGGAGGAGTGGCTTCCGTCTGGCCACTCTACCATAAAGGCCTGATTGATGGACGACTGCAGAGATGGTTGTCCTTCTGGAAGGTTCTCCCATCTCCACAGACGGAACTCTAGAGCTCTGTCAGAGTGACCATCGGGTTCTTGTTCACCTCCCTGACCAAGGCCCTTCTCCCTCGATTGCTCAGTTTGGCCATGCAGCCAGCTCTAGAAATAGTCTTGGTGGTTCAAAACTTCTTCCATTTAAGAATTATGGAGGCCACTGTGTTTTTGGGGGCCTTCAATGCTGCAGAAATGTTTTGGTTCCCTTCCCCAGATCTGTGCCTCGACACACTCCTGTCTCGGAGCTCTACAGACAATTCCTTTGACCTCATGGCTTGGTTTTTGCTCTGACATGCACTGTCAACTATGGGACCTTATATAGATAGACAGGTGTGTGCCTTTCCAAATCATGTCCAATCGATTTAATTTACCACAGGTGGACTCCAATCAAGGTGTGGAAGCATCTCAAGGATTATCAATGGAAACAGGATGCACCTGAGCTCAATTTCAGGTCTCATAGCAAAGATATTTGTTTTTTAAATTTATTATGTTTGCAAAAAATTCTTAAAACCCGTTTTCACTTTGTCATTATGGGGTATTGTGTTTAGATTGTGGTTGTTGTTGAATACATTGTAGAATAAGGCTGTAAGGTAACAAAATGTGGAAAAAATCAAGGGGTCTGAATACTTTCCGAAGGCACTGTATATATATCCATTACCTTGTGCATGGGCACGCTGAATCTCGACATGGCTGAACCTCGACATGGCCGAACCTCGACATGGCCGAACCTCGACATGGCCGAACCTCGACATGGACGAACCTCGACATGGCCGAACCTCGACATGGCCGAACCTCGACATGGCCGAACCACGACATGGCCGAACCTCGACATGGCCGAACCTCGACATGGCCGAACCTCGACATGGCCGAACCTCGACATGGCCGAACCACGACATGGCCGAACCTCGACATAGCCGAACCACGACATAGCTGAACCGACATAGCTGAACCTCGACATAGCTGAACCTCGACATAGCTGAACCTCGACATGGCTGAACCTCGACATAGCTGAACCTCGACATGGCCAATTAGGGTGTTGGAAGGTCTCTCTTTTTAATTATTATTTTATTTTACCCCATTTTTGTGGTATCCAATTGTTAGTAGTTACTATCTTGTCTCATCGCTAGAACTCCCCTACGGCTTCGGGCGAGACAAAGGTTGAAAGTCATGCGTCCTCCGGTACACAACCCAACCAAGCCGCACTGCTTCTTAACACAGCGCGCATCCAACATGGAAGCCGGCCGCACCAATGTGTCAGAGGAAACACCGTGCACCTGGTTAGTAAGCACTGCGCCCAGCCCGCCACAGGAGTCGCTAGTACGTGATGAGACAAGGATATCCCTACCGGCCAAGCCCTCCCTAACCCGGATGATGCTAGGCCAATTGTGCATCGGGGCGATGCAGAGCCTGGGCGCGAGCCCAGGGTCTCTGGTGGCACAGCTAGCACTGTGATGCAGTGCTCTAGACCCCTGCGCCACCCGGGAGGCCGAGGGCTCCCTTTTTCAACGATGCCGCAATACACTATTTCATTCTTTTGTGGAGATGTTGGTATCACTGTCATCATGAACGACGGGTATGGGGCTGAAGTGAATTTGGCACCAGTATTTTGCTTGAGAATGTCTGAGATTACGCCAATAAATTGTGCACAATGCTTGTCGTTGGCGTATGTTGGATTTACAGCCAATCTGTTCTTCTTCTGAATAATTAATTTGGTCAATGGCATTTCCTCTCTGCCTATATTATAAACTGTATTGAACTTTGTTATCATTTCAGATTTGTCACTTGAGCGGGAGGCTGCATCTTGGTGCTGACAGGCTGACGGTAGGTGGGCAGCCCTACGGGATATGCATCCGCCCCTACACTTCTAGTGCTTCCTACTGTCGATGTGAAACTTCAATGTTTTGAGTTTGAATTGTGTTGATGCAGTTGTGAATTTGGAATTGGAGAGTCCACACACTTTACAGTAATTGCAGTACATTGCCTTGTTTTTGTATCTCAACTACTGGAATTCTTTTATGCCTATTTATTTTTCAATGGCTGTGCCTGTGAATCCTCCTCCTCCAACTCCTCACTTCTTGCGGGCCCCGACTGACATGGTTTCTCATCTATTTCCTCTTCTGGGGGCACAGCAGGTGATGGGCCGGGGAACACAGTTCGCTTCCTAAAAAAAGTCTCAATAGTCTGCTTCATTTTGGCACTTTTGAGAAAAAGTGATTTTTTTCAGGGTTACTCCAATCGGGGAGGGGTGAGGGAAAGACTGAAGCCAAAGTGATTTATATAGAGGAAGTGATGTAAATAAAGAGTCGGACTGTCTTATGGTTCTTTTTTGGTCAATTGCACATTACTGTTTGAATTAATCATGATGATAAAAAAAGCTAATTGTGAACCAAAAACATAACCAGCTAAGCATTTTCCACTGGCACTCTTGCGACCAATTAAACCTGTGTTGCACTGCCAAGTCAAATGGTCACAAATGCAACTGTTTTGGTCGCAGTATCAAACCCTGCCCTGGGCTGAGGCTGACATGGAACACACATACAAGTTTCAGGTTTTATTAGTTGTATGTGCGGGATACACATGGCATACAACGTCCAACGAAATGCTTACTCATAGGTTCCTTCTCGATAACGCAACAACAATAAGAAACAAAAGATAAGAATACGAACACATAGTAAATGACTCTGTAGAATATAATAAACATTTTAGTATCAGTATAATACAGGAAGGCACAATTTAATGTGCAATATTTACACGAGAGCCAGGATCATGAAGATCACGCTCCTTGTTGCTCCCTGTTAGGACACCTAATCTATGCAGGCGGGCAGGGAGTGTAGGCCTAGAGGTGTGGACTTAGGCTGTGCAGAGGAAAAACATGGAGCTATATGGGTGGGAGTAATCTGAACAGTCTCCTTACTCCCAGGACCTCAGCTTACGGCCTGGACCTCCAGGCCTCTTGGCCTACACTCCCTACCCACCTGCCTGCCGTCTCTCTGGGCCTGAGAGTTCCGCTTACTCCCACCCATGGAGCTCCATGTTTTCCCCTTTCTACAGCCTCCACACCTTCAGGCCTCTAGGCACAGACCAGGCTTGCTTGGTGGCCAAGCACACACACTCATGGAAGCACACTTGCACATATACACACAGGTCACATTTGAGGTGATTCAGCTTGACTATACAGGCATTGCCTGCCAGTTGCTATGGGGAACAGTAGAACGAGAGAATAACTTCCTCCACGTGTCGTCCTCCGCATTGCTTTCAACTCCTCAGCCCTTCGTCTGCCACGTTCAGCTGTGTCGCCCCCATCACCTCACCCCGTCTCCTCGACCCCAGCCCCTTGACCCCATCACCTCACCCCGTCCCCTCGACCCCAGCTCCATGACCCCATCCCTTCACCCCTGTCCCCTCGCCCCGTCCCCTTGACCCAACCCCTTAGCCCGCCCCCTTGAACCCATCCCCTCGACCCCAGCCTCTTGAACCCATCACTTCACCCCATCCATTCGACCCCAGCCCCTGTAACCCATCACCTCACCCCATCCCCTCGACCCTCGACCCCAGCCCCTTGACCACATCCCCTCGACCCCAGCCCCTTGAACCCATCATCTCACCCCATCCCCTCGATCCCAGCCCCTTGACCCCATCACCTCACCCCATCCCCTCGACCCCAGCCCCTTGACCCCATCACCTCACCCCATCCCCTCGACCCCAGCCTTTTGACCCCATCACCTCACCCCATCACCTCGACCCCATCACCTCACCCCGTCCCCTCGACCCCAGCCCCTTGACCCCAGCCCCTCGACCCCATCACCTCACCCAGTCCCCTTGACCCCATCCCCTCGATCCCAGCCCCTTGACCCCATCACCTCACCCCATCCCCTCGACCCCAGCCCCTCGACCTCATCACCTCACCCCATCCCCTCGACCCCAGCCCCTCGACCCAATCCCCCATCGACCCCAGCCCCTCGACCCCATCACCTCACCCCATCCCCTCGACCCCAGCCCCTTGACCCCATCACCTCACCCTGTCCCCTCGACCCCGTCCGCTCACCCCCGTCCCCTCGACCCCGTCCACTCACCCCCGTCCCCTCAACCCCCTCGACTCACCATAACCCCCTATCACTGAGATAATGTGTCAGTGACCAGGTCTGTGGGCTGGGTGTCCTCAGGGCAGTCAGGCGTAGTTCGTTCACCAGTTTAACGGAACAAAGGATACATTTGTCCAATTAAAGACCCACACTTAAAACCCAGAGGGGGTCGGGAGGGACACACCTGAACCAGCCTTTCATGTCCCTGTCCCCGGTTCCACAAACCCATCCAAACCAAATGTTAATTATCCACCAAAGAGATGAAAAGAATCAATGAGGCCAAATGCAGCAGGACATACTGTACTCTAACCAGGGTTGGACTGCTCTGTTCTCCAGCTCTAGAGGCAGGGCCTTCTGCACATACTGGCCTGGAGCATCACTCACATCTATCACATAGGAGATGTGTTTCTGAAAGGTGGGTTGTGGATTATTACACAAAGCCCACGCTGTGTGTCCTGCCAGCGTCAACATGATGAGTGAAGGAGCTACAGGCCTATGAAAATCCCACGTGGGAATACATCCCTTTGGTCTCAGGCTCAATACTCCTTAACCCCTGACTCAGTAGTAAGGAGCAGGGATGTGGAACCAACGTTCATTGCCAGTATTCCCAGCTCCTCCCTTCATCTCTCTCTCCTCAGTTCTGGATTTGATCAGAGAGAGAGTTCTGCTGGGGGCTCTTTAAGCACTCCGTTCATCCTATAACGGTTCTATTTCTTCTCTCTTTTATCATCCCTTCTTTCTACATGTTCCTCTGTTTCCATCCCTGCCTGGCTATATCAAAGGGAGTTAGCAGCCCCCCCCCAGGCTACACTCACCTCACACTTAATGCAGTCACCTCTCTCTTCCCACCAAGACTATTCCCCTTGTGGAGAATATGGGCTCTAAAGCAGTAAATTAACCTTCTCACTCACATAGCATCACATTTAGATGATGCTACTCTTAGGTAATATAGACCCAGAATCATCTAGATGTATTTGAAAAAAGGCAATCTTTCTCAGATTCTGACCCAGAGAGCCCTTGAAGCTTGATGTAGGTCTCTGGGGGAAAGTTAGCTGCTATCCATTGTGGGGCGGCAGGGCAGCCTAGTGGTTCGAGCGTTGGGCTAGTAAGAAAAAGGTTGCAAGTTTGAATCCCCGAGCTGACAAGGTACAAATCTGTCATTCTACCCCTGAACAAGGCAGTTAACCCACTGTTCCCTGGTAGGCCGCCATTGAAAATAAGAATTTGTTCTTAACTGACTTGCCTAGTTAAATAAAGGTTAAAAAAAATCTACTATGTTTAGCAATTTCCAATAGACCATTGGATAATATTTTAACAGGACACCAATAGAAGTTAATTCAGGGGGGATTTTAAAGCCTGTTACTCTTTAATTCAGAGCTGTTTTAAGAATTAGATGGAGGTGCTAGGTATCGATTCCCCCCCCCCCCGACACACACGCACACACTCACACACACCTAAAACACAAAGCCAGCTGTATGAAAGACAGCAGTCTAATGTGCCCATACTGTATGTTCCTCTCCAGCTCTACATATTATCCTCACCTCCCTGTCTCTGTTCCCCTACCCTTTAACCCCTGTCGCTCCATCAACCCCCTTCCTAAAACATGCCTGTTACCACAACAGAAGCACAACCCATAATCCACCAGCATTAGCTGGCTTCCCTTTGCCTTGCTCCACCCCTGCCCAGGAAATAGCTAGAGAAACAGCAGGAACTAGGCTATAGGGAGAGAAAGAGAGAAACAGAGAGAGAGCGAGAGGAGCTTGGATTGAATGGGGAAGCGGGAGAAGAAGGTGTGTGTGTGTGTGTGTGTGTGTGTGTGTGTGTGTGTGTGTGTGTGTGTGTGTGTGTGTGTGTGTGTGTGTGTGTGTGTGTGTGTGTGTGTGTGTGTGTGTGTGTGTGTGTGTGTGTGTGTGTGTGTGAGTGAGTGAGTGAGTGAGTAAGGGGAGGGGGTTCTTTGGGAAAGGAGCCAATCCAATTACAGGCAGCGGTACACACTAGTCCTGGTTCCTGGTCCCTTCCTTCAGCTGCACTAAATTCACATTTCAACAGTATTTTCCTCCTCCTCCCCTCTCCCTTCTCTCTCCCTCTCTCTCTGTCTCTCTCTGCTCTGGGGGAATGGAGGAGGGGGAGGCAGGCAGAGTGCAGCTTCCTTACATGAGGATGAGGCTCCAGTGCTGCTACGCCGTGTCACTGCCACTGCACCTACCAAGCATAACATCCTGCAAACCTATAGCCCTGTCCTGCTGTGATGCCCTGCCCTAGCCTGGTCCTCTCCACTGGTCCCCATGACCTGCCTAGCATCAGCTTATCAGCCTGCTGCAGTGGGAGAAAACAGGGTCTGGGCTGCAGTGGGAGAAAACAGGGACTGGGACTGCAGTGGGAGATAACAGGGACTGGGGCTGCAGTGGGAGAAAACAGGGACTGGGGCTGCAGTGGGAGAAAACAGGGACTGGGCCTGCAGTGGGAGAAAACAGGGACTGGGCCTGCAGTGGGAGAAAACAGGGACTGGGGCTGCAGTGGGAGAAAACAGGGACTGGGCCTGCAGTGGGAGAAAACAGTGACTGGGGATGCAGTGGGAGAAAACAGGGACTGGGCTGCAGTGGGAAAAAACAGGGACTGGGGCTGCAGTGGGAAAAAACAGGGACTGGGGCAGGGACTAGCAAGCATGACACACAGGGATGGAGTTACAGTAACCCCCTAAACAAACACGCTACCAAGCAGCCTCATCCTCTCCCCTCCTTCCCCTATCTCTTTGTCATGTATGGGTCAGGCTCCACGGCTCCACGGCTCAAAACACAGGTTTCTGGGCTTTTTTCTCCTAGCCAGTCAGTCAGCCAGCCAGCCAGCCAGCGGGGCAGTGGACCGAGGAGCGGCGTCTCTCGGTGTGCCTCACAAAATCCTGGTTAATTCGCCCCCCATGCTGAGGCTGTGAGAGAGGATATGGTGGCACCAGCACCAGGCAGCCATGATGGTTTGCTTAGCAAGACATTGTCATAAATGAAGGCAGAGATATTATGTGAAGAGAAGACACATTCTGTATGTGAGGAATGCAGCAGGGAGATGGAAAGGAAACTGTGCACATTACTGTACACACCAGAGTGGAGAGAACCGTGTTCTACTGTCTAACTCAATTTAACCATGTGGAATAAAAGGTCTAAATGATTAAGTATCTCAAACAAGGGGGATTACGCCGAATGAGTCTTCTTCAATTTCACATCCTTATTGGGGCACAGATTCAATTATGAATAAATAGATGAAGAAACCAAAATAACCCAGCCGGTCCATTGGTGTTGTCTCTAGGGGCTAGGGAAACAGAGGGCGAGCAGAAACAGGTGGAAAGATGCTCTTACCAGCACAACTGTTATTTTCTCTCTCTATCCCACTATCGTTCTCGCGCTCTCCTTCCCCCAATCTCCACCCCTGCCTCTTTCTTCCGCCCTCTCTCTCCATCGCTCTCTCTCCTTCCCCCACTCTCCACAACCTACCTCTTTCTTCCTCCCTCTCTCTACATCTCTCTCTCTCCTTCCCCCAATCTCCACCCCTGCCTCTTTCTTCCGCCCTCTCTCTCCATCGCTCTCTCTCCTTCCCCCACTCTCCACCCCTACCTCTTTCTTCCACCCTCTCTCTCCATCGCTCTCTCTCCTTCCCCCACTCTCCACCCCTACCTCTTTCTTCCACCCTCTCTCTCCATCTCTCGCTCACCTTCCCACTAATCCTCTCTTTAGGAGTGACAGCTGGTGTTTTTAGGAGGACTGCTCCGGCCCATGTGACAGAGACCCACACTGTCACTCAAGCTGTGACAGTTCCCAGGGGGGAGGAGCCAAGGCTCAGCTGACAAATCCCACAATCTGCTTCCATACACTAGGAGGATCCATGACGCATAGGACCACCATGACCAATGGCAATTGATTGGATTGATACAGTAAGGCACTTTTCCAGATGCTCAAAGAGCTTTACATAACAATGTACAGGCAAAACTCACCTCACAAACCACCATCAGCATCATTGACATGCAGCAAGGCAGCCTCAACAGCAGCCCAACACAGGGAGCCCTTCTAGACCACACATACATCACTCAACTGTTAAATACGTCTATTTCAATACCAAAACAGTGCTGACTGTGTAATGCCAGGTTAACCATATGATGAAGTAGCCTACTCTCCACCACGCAACACGCTCCAAATTCTGCAACATCATTATAATCTTCCCATGTATAATAGGCACCTGATCCACTAGGTGCTCTATAAGCTGCTTGTTTTGGTGGCGGAGGGGTGAAATATGCCATGATAAGAGGACTGGCGGCCCTTAAAGCTGCAGTCTGGATCGAACAATCTATTCAAATGTCATTTTCATTCAAAACAATTCTGCTGTTTTTCAAATGCCAGACGGGAGCTTTAACCGACAACATTGTCTGGCCGCTCCAGCAGAGACAGAGGCTGGGTTTTGTGTGGGCCTGCTCTCTCTAGCCTCCCCCTCTCTCTGGGTTGCAGGAATAAAGGTCCCTATTAAAATTAATGGGCCAGTGGAGGTTATTCAGCACGGCCGCAATGAACAGAGCTCCTTCCACAAGGGGTAACATAATGAGCACTACAGAGGAACGACACCCCTGCCCCTCACGCCCTGCCAATCTACACCCCTGCCCCCCTACGCCCTGCCAATCTACACCCCTGCCCCCCTACGCCCTTCCAATCTACACCCCTGCCCCCCTATGCCCTGCCAATCTACACCCCTGCCCCCCTACGCCCTGCCAATCTAGACCCCTGCCCACCTACGCCCTGCCAATCTACATCCCTGCCCTCCTACGCCCTGCCAATCTACAACCCTGCCCCCCTACGCCCATGTCCCTCTACGCCCCTGTCCCTCTACGCCCCTGCCCCACTACGCCCCTGTCCCTCTACACCCCTGCCCCCCTACGCCCTGCCACTCTACACCCCTGCCCCACTACGCCCCTGTCCCTCTACGCCCCTGTCCCTCTACGCCCCTGCCCCACTACGCCCCTGTCCCTCTACGCCCCTGTCCCTCTATGCCCCTGTCCCTCTACGCCCCTGTCCATCTACGCTCCTGTCCCTCTACGCCCCTCTCCCTCTACACCCCTGCCCCTCTACACCCCTGCCCCTCTACACCCCTTTCACTCTACACCCCTTTCACTCTACACCCCTGCCCCTCTACGCCCCTGCCCCTCTACGCCCCTGCCACTCTACGCCCCTGCCACTCTACGCCCCTGCCACTCTAAGCCCCTGCCACTCTACGCCCCTGCCCCTCTACGCCCCTGCCACTCTACGCCCCTGCCCCTCTACGCCCCTGCCACTCTACGCCCCTGCCACTCTACACCCCTGCCACTCTACACCCCTGCCACTCTACACCCCTGCCACTCTACACCCCTGCCAGTCTACACCCCTGCCACTCTACACCCCTGCCCCTCTGTCACAGGACTAAAAGCATTAAATATGGAGGAGAAAAGTTTCCACACTGTCCTCCATCCAGACTGGAATAGAATAGCACCACTTGACAGTGTCTGAGGGTCTGAAGACCAGTCAGTGGACAGACTCCTCAGTCTCCAGAGGCCATGGCTTTGACAATGATGAAGTGGCTGGGTTCTCTTTAAATGGACCTTGAACTGGGACACCAGAATAGCCAAACGAGCTGGAGAAGACTGCCCAGAACAGAGTGCGATGGAGAGGAGTCTTCGTTGGCCTATGCTCCCTAAGGTGCGATGGGCTTAAGTACTGTAAGTCAGCATTTTAGAAACAAAAGCAGTGGCTAACGATAACTGCTGGTAACTGACCACAACTGCCAGTAACGGTAACTGACCTTTTTGAGGCGTCCGCTCTTGGTGCCGACAAAAGCCACGCAGTATCCGTTGTAGACGTAGGAGGTGACAGAGGTCATGCGGTCCCGTGTCTCTGTGTAGAGGGTGTGTCCCGTCACCAGCTGAGAGCCGCCAAGGGGCTGGTTGATGTCCAGACCACAGAATGAGTCATCGATGGGCACAGGCTGGAAGAGAGAGAGAGAGAGGTTAGAGATGGAAAAGAAAGCAAGGTTAGAGATAAAGAGAGGTTATAGATGGAGAGAGAGAAGTTATAGATGGAGAGAGAGAAGTTATAGATGGAGAGAGAGATTAATAGATGGAAAGAGGTTATAAATGGAGTGAGGTCATAGATGGAGAAAGAGAAGTTATAGATGGAGAGAGAAAGGTTATAGATGGAGAGAGAGAGATTATAGATGGAGAAAGAGAGGTTATAAATGGAGAGAGGTTATAGATGGAGAGATAAGTTAAATATGGAGAGGGTATAGATGGAGAAAGAGAGAAGTTATGGAAGGAGAAAGGTTATAGATGGAGAAAGAGAGGTTATAGATGGAGAGAGATAAGTTATAGATGGAGAGAGAGAGGTTATAAATGGAGAGAGGTTATAAATGGAGAGAGGTTATAGATGGAGAGAGAAGTTATAGATGGAGAGAGAAGTTATAGATGGAGAAAGGGGTTATAGATTTTGAACATTTTGAAATGTCTGTATGTGTAGTGTTTACTGTTAATTTTTATTGTTTATTTAACTTTTGTATATTATCTACCTCACTTGCTTTGGCAATGTTAACACATGTTTCCCATGCCAATAAAGCCCCTTGAATTGAATTGAATTGAAAGAGGTTATAGATGGAGAAAGAGAGAAGTTATAGATAGAGAGATTGAAGTTATAGATGGAGAAAGAGGTTATAGATTGAGAAAGAAGTATTAGATGGAGAAAGAGAGAAGTTAGATGGAGAAAGAGAAGTTATAGATGGAGAAAGATAAGTTATAGATGGAGAAAGAAAAGTTATAGATGGAGAAAGAGGTTATAGATTGAGAGAGAAGTATTAGATGGAAAGAGAAGTTATAGATGGAGAAAGAGAAGTTTGATGGAGAGAGAGAAGTTATGGATGGAGAAAGAGAGGTTATAGATGAAGAAAGAGGTTATAGGTGGAAAGAGAGAAGTTATAGATGGAGAAAGAGGTTATAGATGGAGAAAGAGAAGTTATAGATGGAGAAAGAAAAGTTATAGATGGAGAAAGAAAAGTTATAGATGGAGAAAGAGAGAAGTTATAGATGGAGAAAGAGAGGTTATAGATGAAGAGAGATTATAGATGGAGAAAGAGAGAGAGAGGTTATAGATGGAGAGAGAGAGAGGTTATAGATGGAGAGAGAGATTATAGATGGAGAAAGAGAAGTTATAGATGAGAAAGAAAAGTTATAGATGGAGAAAGAAAAGTTATAGATGGAGAAAGAGAAGTTATAGATGGAGAAAGAAAAGTTATAGATGGAGAAAGAGAAGTTATAGATGGAGAAAGAGAAGTTATAGATGGAGAAAGAAAAGTTATAGATGGAGAAAGAGAAGTTATAGATGGAGAAAGAGAGGTTATAGATGGAGAAAGAGAAGTTATAGATGGAGAAAGAGAGAAGTTATAGTTGGAGAAAGAGAGAAGTTATAGATGGAGAAAGAGAGGTTATAGATGAAGAGAGGTTATAGATGGAGAAAGAGAGCGCGAGGTTATAGACAGAGAAAGAGAGGTAGATGGAGTGAGAGAGGTTATAGATGGAGAGAGAGAGATTATAGATGAAGAGGTTATAGATGGAGAAAAGGAGTGATTATAGATGGAGAAAGAAAGAGGGTATAGATGGAGAAAGAGAGGTTATAGATGGAGAGAGGTTATAGATGGAAGAGAAAGGTTATAGATGGAGAAAGAGAGAGAGCAGGAGATGTGGGAAGAAAGAGGGAGAGAGACAGAACGAGACACAGTGGATCCTAGTGCATCCTTCTCCCTGGCTGCCAGACGTACATTTTGCTGTCTTTCTGTTCCACTTGGTAGACATGTCTTTGCTGTGCTTGAACGAGCCCCACCTTGCACTCACCCTGCCTCATTACACAGGGATA
Source organism: Oncorhynchus masou masou (assembly GCF_036934945.1). Taxonomy (NCBI): domain Eukaryota; kingdom Metazoa; phylum Chordata; class Actinopteri; order Salmoniformes; family Salmonidae; genus Oncorhynchus; species Oncorhynchus masou. The sequence continues at coordinate 19,698,579 of NC_088229.1, forward strand.
TGATCACATCAGGGCAGGAGGAGGAGAGTCTGCTTACTAAGTATGGCTTCTACCATACAGAGCTTCTCTACACTGCAGGAAAACATACACCGTTATTGATGTAATGGACAGTGAAACAACTAGAGAATCAGGCTGGAGGACTGCTCACTCGAAGAGAAAAATGACCTGCCAAAATGTCTGATAAAATGTCCTTCTCAACAGAAATCTAAACTATGCAGAATCACGACGGTGCCGTCAGACTCATTTAAACTGTCTTTCATCTGGTTGGGAATGGAGCTCCACATCAAATCACATCAGAGGAGGGAGGGGCTGGGCTGTGTCTATGGTGGTGACCAAGGCCACAGTGTGCATGGCGGGGTTTCCACTAGTTACCACAGCTACAGTTGGAAGTCGGAAGTTTACCTACACCTTAACCAAATGCATTTAAACTCAGTTTTTCACAATTCCTGACATTTAATCCTAGTAAAAAATCCCTGTTTTAGGTCAGTTAGGATCACCACTTTATTTTAAGAATGTGAAATGTCAGAATAATAATAGAGAGAATGATTTATTTCCGCTTTTCGTTTCCAGTGGGTCAGAAGTTTACATACACTCACTTAGTATTTGGTAGGATTGCCTTTAAAATGTTTAACTTGGGTAAAACATTTTGGGAAGGCTTTCACAAGCTTCTCACAATAAGTATTTTCTATAGGATTGAGGTCAAGGCTTTGTGATGGCCTCTCCTATACCTTGACTTTGTTGTCCTTAAGCCATTTTGCCACAACTTTGGAAGTATGCTTAGGGTCATTGTCCATTTGGAAGACCCATTTGCGAACAAGCTTTAACTTCCTGACTGATGTCTTGAGATGTTTCCCTACCTCATGATGCCATCTATTTTGTGAAGTGCACCAGTCCCTCCTGCAGCAAAGCACCCCAACAACCTGATGCTGCCATCCCCGTGCTTCATGGTTGGGATGGTGTTCTTCGGCTTGCAAGTCTCCCCCTTTTCCTCCGAACATAACGATGGTCATTATGGCCAAACATTTCTAGTTTTGTTTCATCAGACGAGAGGACATTTCTCCAAAAAGTACGATCTTGGTCCCCATGTGCAGTTGTAAATTGTAGTCTGGCTTTTTTATGGAGGTTTTGGAGCAGTGGCTTCTTCATTGCTGAGCGGCCATTCGGGTTGTGTCGATATAGGACTCATTTTACTGTGGATATAGATACTTTTGTACCTATTTAATCCAGCATCTTCACAAGGTCCTTTGCTATTGTTCTGGGATTGATTTGCACTTTTCGCACCAAAGTACATTCATCTCTAGGAGACAGAATGTGTCTCCTTCCTGAGCGGTATGACGGCTGCGTGGCCCCATGGTGTTTATACTTGCGTACTATTGTTTGTACAGATGAGTGTGGTACCTTCAGGCGTTTGGAAATTGCTCCCAAGGAGGAACCAGACTTGTGGAGGTCTCCAATGTTTTTCTGAGGTCTTGGCTGATTTATTTTGATGTCAAGCAAAGAGGCACCGAGTTTGAAGGTAGGCCTTGAAATACATCCACAGGTACACCTCCAATTGACTCAAATTATGTCAATTAGCCTATCAGAAGCATCTAAAGCCATGACATCATTTTCTGTAATTTTCCAAGCTGTTTAAAGGCACAGTCAACTTAGTGTGTGTAAACTTCTGACCCACTGGAATTGTGATACAGAGAATTATAAGTGAAATAATCCGTCTGTAAACAATTGTTGAAAAAATGACTTGTGTCCTGCACAAAGTAGATGTCCTAACTGACTTGCCAAAACTATAGTTTGTTAACAAGAAATGTGTGGAGTGGTTGAAAAACAAGTTTTAATGACTCCAATGTATGTAAACATCCGACTTCAACTGTATATCCTAAAAATGTATGAAAACAAAATGTGCTTTTTAAGTTAAGTCTAGGGCTAAGGCTAGGGTTAGGGTCAAGGTTAGGGTTAAGGTTATGGTTAAGGCTAGGGTTAAGGCTAGGGTTAGGGTTAAGGTTAGGGTTAAGGCTAGGGTTAGGGTTTGGGCTATGGTTAAGGTTATGGCTAAGGGTTAAGGTTAGGGATAGGCTAGGGTTAAGGTTAGGGATAAGGCTAGGGTTAAGTTTAGGGATAAGGCTAGGGTTAAGGCTAGGGCTAAGGGTTAAGGCTAAGGCTAGGGTTAAGGATAGGGTTAAGGTTTGGGTTAAGGCTAGGGTTAAGGCTAGGGTTAGGGTTAAGGCTTGGGTTAAAGCTTGGGTTAAGGTTAGGGATAAGGCTAGGGTTAAGGTTAGGGACAAGGCTAGGGCTAAGGCTAGGGTTCAGGCTAAGGTTAGGGTTAAGGTTAGGGCTAAGGCTAAGGCTAGGGTTAAGGCTAAGGTTAGGGTTAAGGCTTGGGTAAAAGCTTGGGTTAAGGTTAGGGTTAAGGATAGGGTTAAGGTTTGGGTTAAGGCTAGGGTTAAGGCTAGGGTTAGGGTTAAGGCTTGGGTTAAAGCTTGGGTTAAGGTTAGGGTTAAGAGTTAGGGTTAAGGCTTGGGTTAAGGTTAGGGTTAAGTTTCAGGGTTTGGTGTAACTCTATCCCCCTCGCGATGCTACACAACAGCACACCACACTACACTCGTAAAGCCTCGTAAAGCGTAAAGCCATGAGCGGAGTGAAAAGAGATAATGCTGTCGGGCATAAAAGCTTCAGCCTCGTAGACTCGCACCCTCAGCCACCCTATCCTTGTGGAACAAACATCATCTCCCTTTCTTCACAGCTCTCAAAATAGCATGGATGGAGAGAGTGGGCCCACTCCACGGTCATATGAAAGCAGGAAACAGGCAGCTAAATGCCGGTGTTTAGCAGTATTTATGTCTGTTACTCAGTGAAGGTACAACATGTCTAAAATGATTTGAGCTGGTTTATGTTTCAGCGTGCAGAGGCCCTATCTGGGGATCTGTGTCTGTCACAGACAGAGAGAAGCAGTCTGAATCAGATGAGAGATCTATAGTTGGAGCTATAAAAGAGCCTGAGAAACAAACCTCAGACACTATAACTTATCAATAAAATGACTCCCTCAGACTCCAACCAATGTCTTGTGCATCAGTTCCTGTAGTCTAGACTCTGAGTACGGGATTCAGAGCATTTGGTTCTGATTCTAAATTGTTTAGATGATGTATGCTTAGTAGGCTTGGCTGGAAACCTAAATCCCTTTGCATCTTATGTGGTCGTGTTTTCCTATGTGTTTTGAGGGTTTCTTCAATACATGTTGGAGATGGAGATCTGGAGTCAGTAGATTTCACTGTGGGATGTATCTAATGCTAACAACATGGATTATCATTGTCAGAGTCCATAAATACAATACACCAATGACTGGTGGCATTTTAATCCATATTGAACCAATCACAGCAGGTAAAATGGACAGGGGGTATATCCACTTCTGAAATTCAGAATTGTTCAGGCTAGTCAACTTTTATGGTGATATTAAAAAATACAAGATGATGTCTCAAATTCAAACCATTTTGAATGCAAAGTGAAGGCTACATACACTCCCTATAATTGACATAGATAAACTTCCTGAAGCAGAATCGGAAATGTGGATACTGAGGTGAACTGAGGTGAAGTGTCTGATTAGCCATTCACACGGTCCCCCTCAACCCCCTGACCTCTCATTCCCATGACAACGCTATGGGTAGCCATCGCTAGGTAACAGGGATGTGGACACGGGTTCAGTTCCCTCTCCAGAGACCTACCGAGGGCTCAATCAATAGTGGCTCCTCTTTAAACACAAATGCTCTGGAGCAGGTTTTCCCAAACCTCGGTCCTGGGGGCCCCCCTGATTCAAATAGTCAAAGCTGGATGAGTTGGTTATTTGAATCAGCTGTGTAGTGCTAGGGCAAAAAACTAAACGTGCATCCAGAGGGGGGGACCTCCTGCTCTGGGGGAGGGTTGAGTTACTAGTAATTAGCAGAAAGACCCATCAGAGTGTGGTTCCTCTACATACACAGGAAGGAAGTTATCAGGAGTGACTGTGTGGCTCCTGACAATACAGACCAAGTCTGACCTCCATGTAGTGGATCTTCAATACACTTTAGCTATGTTTACAGGGGTATGTTGTGTGATATAGAACTAGTTCATTTAGAAGATTGCTTTTTCTTCTTTAGAAAAGCAGCTGGTCACAACCTCTGCCTTGAGTACAAAAGCATTTACTCTCCTTGAGGGAGATTGAAAGAAAACACAGTCAAGGTTAGCATTCCAGAGGACATGTCCCGCTGTTGGGGTGTAATGTGGACGGGCTTTCAGAGTTCTTCATCTGTGGACGTCTATGTGCATAATCCATGAAACACTTTTGATTTATTGACCAGTCCTCAACAGACAGCAGGAAAGAGTCTCTACGTTCCTACATTTCCTTATCTGCTGGGCTAGCCGCTAGACATGTGTTTCCTTGGCTAGTAGAGAATAGAGAAGGGAGGGTACTATGGAATGTGGCTGGGAGTACTTGAGGAACATTCTAATGAGGGCTGAAGAAGAATGGAGAGAATGGTGTAGGGGGTCTGGGTAGTGATGATGGTCCCACTGGGGGCTGATGGGGGATTCTCCTGGGGACTAAAAGAGAGGCCATACATCTGAACTTACTTCCATGGTTAAAGAGAATGCCTCCATACCACCTCTCTTTCTCCCTCTCTCTCTTTCCATCTTTCCCACTCTCTCTCCCTCTCAATTAAATTAAATTAAATTCAAGGGGCTTTATTGGCATTCGAAACATATGTTAACATTGCCAAAGCAAATTAAATGAATTAAAAAAGTGAAATAAACAAAAGTGAACAGTAAACATTACACTCACACAAGTTCCTAAAGAATAAAGACATTTCAAATGTCATATTATGTCTATATACAGTGTTGTAATGACGTGCAAATAATTAGAGTACAAAAGGGAAAATAAATAAGCATAAATATGGGTTGTATTTACAATGGTGTTTGTTCTTCACTGGTTGCCCTTTTCTTGTAGCAACAGGTCACAAATATTGCTGCTGTGATGGCACACTGTTGTATTTCACCCAGTAGATATGGGAGTTTATCAAAATTTGATAAAAAATTGGTTTTTGAATTCTTTGTGCAATCTGAGAGAAATATGGAGAAATGTGGCTTTGTTATGGAAGGTTTGGGAATCGCTTCCTTTTAGGTGGTTGTAGAATTTAATGGCTCTTTTCTGGATTTTGATAATTAGCAGGTATCGGCCTAATTCTGCTCTGCATGCATTATTTGGTGTTTTACGTTGTACATAGAGTGTTTGTCCCATTTTGTTAATTCTTGGTTGGTAAGCAGACCCCAGACCTCACAACCATAAAGGGTTTTCTCTCTCTCTGTCTCTCTGTCTCTCTCTGTTGCTAATGAAACCAAACAGTGCAGGCCCCAGATAACATCTCCCTCCGCCTGACAATCACCTCTGACATTGCACTAATGGGGAATTTAGTGATGTTAATCTAAGCAGTCAATAGAGTGGCCCGGGGGACTATCACAAAGGCAACCACACACTTCTGATCTCGCCGGGTATATCATCAAAACGTTAAAAATATATAATCCTATTCATACCCAGAACCCCCCCCGGCCCTCACATACACTATATACAGGCACCAACACACAGACGTACATAGACAGAAAGACAACACACACACAGACACACACACACTTTAAAAAAAGACTTGCACTTGAAGGCAATGCCACCCTATGTCCCATTGCACACTCATATGCATTGCATGTCATAGAGACTATGCACTTAATTCCCCTTTTAATTCATATTAGCAAACAGAACAAAGCCATAAAGGAGCAGCCAATACAGATGCATCATGGGACTGAATTAAAATAAAGAAACCTAAGAAGATGCTACAGCAGATATATGGCCTGGTGTTACAGAAAGCTTATGGTTTCAGAGAGGGGGGTGTGGGATCTAGCTGCTGGTAACACTACCATGAGCTGAGCTCACCTGCCCTCTTTCTTTCTCTCGCTCTCATTTGTCGTCCCCCTCCCCCATCTACGAGGGCAGAGTGTTTATTTGGATTGCGCTAGAGGAGAATATTATCACTTTGATGGTTGCCAAGGAAAATAAATCCTCACATTAATTTGTGAACATTCTCTCTGTCATTCAGAGTCTTAAATGTTCCTGTTCTGCTCCCCCCTATTGGAGCTGCAAAACAATTAGGCCTAATTACATGTAGTGTGAGAATAATTTGATAACAGAACGTGTTGTACCCCTGCAAAGTACAGATGTAGAATCTTAATTTCAGACAGTTTGCTATAGCAGGAAAATAATCTTGCAGCAACAGGAAATGTAAATTATTATTTGGATTATAATGAAATTACATTTTTGTAAGGGTTGATACATTTTTCAAAAGGGAAAAGCAAGTCTGAAATGTCAAACATTTGTGGAAATTACAAACTTCAGAAGCCTTTTTAAACCTCAAATACACTACAAGTTGTAAATGCCCTGCATTGCAGCAAAAGTATCGTGCAAACTAAGATCCTACATCTGTAGAGCAGTCAAAGGTAGTTATCTTGATTGCTGTGTGTTACTATTATGAGTGTGTGCATTCACCATAGTTCCTCTCAGTCTCAGACTCAACCCTGTGGTTTCTAGCGTCATTGATGAGCTGTGGTTGCTGCCCTGTTGATTCGTGTCTTGAGGAAACATTAGAGCTGGCATTCCACTCCTTGTACTCCGTGTCATATGCCAAACATGGAGTGGGAAGGAGTGGAATGTCAGCACAAACACTGTTACCCAGGTTATTAGAGCTGGCATTCCACTCCTTGTACATTCCACTCCTTGTACTCCGTGTCATATGCCAAACATGGAGTGGGAAGGAGTGGAATGTCAGCACAAACAGACTGTTACCCAAGTTATTAGAGCTGACATTCCACTCCTTGTACTCTGTGTCATATGCCAAACATGGAGTGGGAAGGAGTGGAATGTCAGCACAAACAGACTGTTACCCAGGTTATTAGAGCTGGCATTCCACTCCTTGTACTCCGTGTCATATGCCAAACATGGAGTGGGAAGGAGTGGAATGTCAGCACAAACAGACTGTTACCCAAGTTATTAGAGCTGACATTCCACTCCGTGTACTCCGTGTCATATGCCAAACATGGAGTGGGAAGGAGTGGAATGTCAGCACAAACAGACTGTTACCCAAGTTATTAGAGCTGACATTCCACTCCGTGTACTCCGTGTCATATGCCAAACATGGAGTGGGAAGGAGTGGAATGTCAGCACAAACAGACTGTTATATGCCCAGCAGTTATTATTAGAGCTGACATTCCACTCCGTGTACTCCGTGTCATATGCCAAACATGGAGTGGGAAGGAGTGGAATGTCAGCACAAACACTTCCACTCCGTTACTGTTAAACATGGTGGGAAGGAGTGGAATGTCATTCCACCCAGGTTATTAGAGCTGACTTGTACTCCTTGTACTCCGTGTCATATGCCAAACATGGAGTGGGAAGGAGTGGAATGTCAGCACAAACAGACTGTTACCCAAGTTATTAGAGCTGGCATTCCACTCCTTGTACTCCGTGTCATATGCCAAACATGGAGTGGGAAGGAGTGGAATGTCAGCACAAACACTGTTACCCAGGTTATTAGAGCTGACATTCCACTCCTTGTACTCCGTGTCATATGCCAAACATGGAGTGGGAAGGAGTGGAATGTCAGCACAAACACTGTTACCCAGGTTATTAGAGCTGAGCTGAGAGCATTCCTCTAGTTTTATACATCCAACTGAGGCTGATGTGAACTCTCTGTGGAAGAGAGCTGCCTGCTTCACGTAACCTTTTTGTTAGTGAAAACAGGGGTGTGGATGGACAACAAAACAGAATAATGATGTCAGGTTTGTGTAAGACGAGTCTAGCTTTTGAACATTTGTTGAGAATGTAAAAGGTTGCACTGTCATTGTTCTCTGTAGAAATGGTAACTATACACCATGACACTAGTGAGCCATAATGGACATTGGGGTATGATTACGGAGAGAGAACTGTGAAATATGCACAGTATGTTCCTCTGTAGTTCTGGAACCTTTGTCTGGGCCTTTTATTCTGTCAAGGCCAGTGTGTGTGTGTGTGTGTGTGTCTCTGTAACTCACCGCTTTAGTGCACTGCACGTCTTTTCCCAGCAGCCAGTTGAGCTCCAGGTTGCCCTCACCCTGGTAGCAGGACTGCAGGCGCTCCTTGATACGGGCGTTGATGTCCTTGATGGTGAACACGCAGAGCGCCGAGTCATCTGGTGGCCGGTGGTACTGCTTCTGGCCCTTGGAGAACACGGTGAAGAGCACGTCGTCCGTGGCGCTGATGTTGAGCGAGGCGGCCAGCACACGGCCCGGCTTAGCTAGGTAGGCGGCCTGCAGGAGACGATACTCCACACCGTTCCTCACGCAGCCCACGGGTAAGGAGACGTACGAGTGGAACTTGTGGTCGTCCTTGCAGAGGCGGACGATGCGCGAGGTGTAGAAGAGGTCATTGGAGGATCCACCTGATGACATGCTGTTTTCCGGCGTCTCGGGCTGGACGGTCAGGAAGTAGACGAAGGAGCCGCTGGCGAAGCCATACACGTAGTAGATGTCGAAGTGGGACACCAGTGCAAGCGTGTCTGACGGGATCTTTATGAGAGACGAGACAAAGTCTGTGTGAAGCTCGTAGTCTAGCATGGCCGAGGACTCCGGGTCGCGGGGGAGCTGACGACTGGAGATGGTGGGGAAGTAGTCCTGTTTACCATCTACGGCCGTCCCGATGAAGAGAGTCCCATCCTGGCCCTTGGAGGAGGGCACGATGACGCCGTACATAGTGCCTGTCTGGTTGACGCTGGAGAGGTAGTGCTCTTTCTTATGGGACGGCTCCACTAGGATGAAGAGATCATCCAGACGCAGGAGCTTGCAGACTCCCTGGTAGAGACTACCGCAGGCCAGCAGACGATTCTGACTGTAGTCTATGAGAAGCAGTTTGTTGACGTTGTTAGTGGAGGTCAGGGGTTCAGAGCAGGGCTGGACAATGAGGGGCGGGTAGCATGCCTTGTTGTCGTCCTCAGGGCCTGTGTCGTGGGACACCATGAGGGTCAGGTTACCAGAGAGCTTGTAGACGCGGTTGACCGCTCCGATGTAGAGCGCCCCCGTTGTCTGGTGGACCGTCAGGTGGTTGAAGGCCCACTCCCGGCGCTCCGGGTGGAAGCTGGTGAAGGTGATCTGGCCTTGGCACACGGTGGCAGCGACAGCTAACAGCCACAGGCCCAGCATGGCCAGGACAGCGCCCCCTCTAGGGCCCGCTGGGGAAGTCCTGCTGCTGCGTCGTGTTACCCGCCGCGACCGCCAGCCCTCCATACCTCTAGGGACGCTTGCAGCAAGGCAACAGCAGAGTAAACAGGAGGAGGAATGTGAGGGAAGGAAGCTAGGCTACCTTCCACTTTGTCTTCTCAAAGGTTCGCGCTTGTATCTTTACCAGGGTCTTCACATGTTTCTGAAGGAAAGACAGAAAGAGAGAGGGGGTGAATAAAGAGTTAGCACATTGTGACTCACACTCAGTCAAAGGGGAAGCAGATAAAAGCTAATGGAAAAGTCTGTTTATTCAGTAACTGCTGCTTGAGAAGGGGAGGAGTTCACCCTCACCAAGGCGACAATGAGTTAGGGAACAGTGGAATGGAAGCTGGCAGAAGACAATGGCAGGAAAAACCTTTATCGCCACATTCCAGAGGCGTTGCTGGACGGGATAGGTCTGATAGGACAATGAAGGAAAGTGAGCAGGTTACGGGTAACGGAAATTAGAATGACCTGAGTCATAGTTATGCTGCCTGCCTCAGAGGGGCCTTAGAGACACTGGGTTTCTAAGAACAACACAAACCAATGGACTGCCCTGGGTGCCACATTTCACAGATCTCCCCTCCCCATGCGCTGCTATGAGAAGCACCCTTCAGGCTAGTGGTCTATAATCAATAGAGCCACTTATTTAATTCTACAACGACTAATTCTAGATGCCATGGATAAAACAAATATTTAAAAGTAAGAGGCTATTTAAACAGACATTTAAACAGAGATCTTACGGTCCAAAATATACCAGCTAGAGAAAGACTTACAAGGGTAAAGCACAGCTAAAAACCAAAGTAATGATTAATAAATATATTGGGGCTCATATTATTTTTCCTTAGGAGGCATTAGCATTGCCATCTCATTTCAGTTACACTCCTCTAACCCCCTCCGGTCGGCTGGCACCCTTCCCTATCCGTGCTCCTTATTTTTCCAGTCTAAATGTGAAAACATCCATAAAGGAAAGTCTGCTATTTATGTAACGATGCTTTGCAATCTGGCCCCTCCTTCATGTTATACATCAAGAGAGAGAGACAGAGCGAGAGAGAGAATGTCTATATTCTTTTAAAACTTTTATGAGTGCGATGTTTAGAGTTAATTTCTAATTGTTTATTTCCCTTCCCTTTTGTTTATTGTCTATTCGACTTGCTTTGGCCATGTAAACACATTTCCCATGCCAATAAAGCCCTCTAAATTTAAATTGAAAATGTTTATTTAGAGAGACTCACAGAGGGGAGAGAGAAAGTCCCTCTTCACAGTTTTTCCCTAGGAATGAATTATCTGGTTCATGGTAGAGGGGAGTTCTGGATCTTATTACTGGAACAAAGTGAGAACAAATTGGGAGCCAGAACCACTGCTTGCACCCCTCCTTCCCTACCTTCATCCCTCTCTGCTCTTCAAGGCTACAGCAGCCTTTCTCAATAGCAAGGCTATGCTCACAGAGTCTGTGCATAGTCAAAGCTTTCCTTAGGTTTGGGTCAGTCACAGTGATCAGGTATTCTGCCACTGTGTACTCTCTGTTTAGGGCCAAATAGCATTCTAGTTGGCTCTGTATTTTTAATGAATTCTTTCCAATGTGTCAAGTAATTATCTTTTTGTTTTCTCATGATTTGGTTGGGTCTAATTGTGCTGCTGTCCTGGAGCTCTGTGGGGTGTGTTTGTGTTTGCGAACAGTGCACACAATGAAAAGTATCTGGACCCTTCCACAACATGCCATTTACATCAAACATGGAAACTTGGTTGTAAAAAAGCTCAATTCTCCTTTAAGGCCTCTGACTGTTTTACCAGGATCAGAATCTATTAATTATTATTCTTCCACAATGTTATTCCTGTTTTAATCCTTTATTCTCCCGCTGACACCATCACGTCCTGCAGGGATTCATTATTGGCCCCAGAACATTCATTCCTAAATGAATCAGGACACCATTAGACATGCACAGCTCACACTCCTCTCCCTCTCTTTAATACCACAACCAGCACACTGCTGTGTGCTTTCACCTCTTTTATCAGTATAATTCCATCAGGACCGAACAACATCATGCAGTGAGGGACTAAAAAGTGGAAACAATGGCAGCAGTAACAGCAGTAGCAGCAGTAGCAGAAGCAAAAATAGCAGTAGTAGCAGCATAAGTAGAAGAAGCAGAAGAAGTAGCAGTAGCAGCAGAAGTAGAACCAGTAGCAGCAGTAGCAGCAGCAGTAGCTGAAGCAGAAGAAGTAGCAGTAGGAGCATAAGTAGCAGCAGTAGCAGCAGCAGTAGCTGAAGTAGAAGAAGTAGTAGTAGCAGCACAAGTAGAAGCAGTAGCAGCAGTAGCAGCAGCAGTAGCTGAAGTAGAAGAAGTAGCAGTAGCAGCATAAGTAGCAGCAGTAGCAGCAGCAGTAGCTGAAGTAGCAGCAGTAGCTGAAGTAGCAGCAGTAGCAGCAGTAGCTGAAGTAGCAGCAGTAGCAACATTATCAGCAGTAGCAGAAGTAGCAGCAGTAGGAAAAGTACCTCCGCTGGGCTTACCTCCACTGTACCCACACCCCACCATACCCCTGTCTGCGCATTATGCCCTGAATATATTCTACCATGCCCAGAAATCTGCTCCTTTTATTCTTTGTCCCCAACGCTCTAGGCGACCAGTTTTTATAGCTTTTAGCCGCACCCTCATACTACTCCTCCTCTGTTCCACGGGTGATGTGGAGGTAAACCCAGGCTCTGCATGTCCCCAGGCACCCTCATTTGTTGACTTCTGTGATCAAAAAAGCCTTGGTTTCATGCATGTCAACATCAGAAGCCTCCTCCCTAAGTTTGTTTTACTCACTGCTTTAGCACACTCTGCCAACCCTGTCCTTGCCGTGTCTGAATCCTGGCTTAGGAAGGCCACCAAAAATTCTGAGATTTCCATACCCAACTATAACATTTTCCGTCAAGATAGAACTGCCAAAGGGGGAGGAGTTGCAGTCTACTGCAGAGATAGCCTGTAAAGTAATGTCATACTTTCCAGGTCCATACCCAAACAGTTCGAACTACTAATTTAAAAAATGACTCTCTCCAGAAATAAGTCTCTCACTGTTGCCGCCTGCTACCGATCCCCCTCAGCTCCCAGCTGTGCCCTGGACACCATTTGTGAATTGATCGTCCACCATCTAGCTTCAGAGTTTGTTCTGTTAGGTGACCTAAACTGGGATATGCTTAACACCCCGGCAGTCCTACAATCTAAGCTAGATGCCCTCAATCTCACACAAATCATCAAGGAACCCACCAGGTACAACCCCAAATCTGTAAACAAGGGCACCCTCATAGACGTCATCCTGACCAACTGGCCCTCCAAATACACCTCCGCTGTCTTCAACCAGGATCTCAGCGATCACTGCCTCATTGCCTGTATCCACTACGGATCCTCAGTCAAACGACCACCCCTCATCACTGTCAAACACTCCCTAAAACACTTCTGTGAGCAGGCCTTTCTAATCGACCTGGCCCGGGTATCCTGGAAGGATATTGACCTCATCCTGTCAGTTGAGGATGCCTGGTCATTCTTTAAAAGTAACTTCCTCACCATTTTAGATAAGCATGCTCCGTTCAAAAAATGCAGAACTAAGAACAGATATAGCCCTTGGTTCACTCCAGACCTGACTGCCCTCGACCAGCACAAAAACATCCTGTGGCGGACTGCAATAGCATCGAATAGTCCCCACGATATGCAACTGTTCAGGGAAGTCAGGAACCAATATACACAGTCAGTCAGGAAAGCAAAGGCCAGCTTCTTCAGGCAGAAATTTGCATCCTGTAGCTCTAACTCGAAAAAGTTCTGGGACACTGTAAAGTCCATGGAGAACAAGAGCACCTCCTCCCAGCTGCCCACTGCACTGAGGCTAGGTAACACGGTCACCACCGATAAATCCATGATTATGGAAAACTTCAACAAGCATTTCTCAACGGCTGGCCATGCATTCCTCCTGGCTACTCCAACCTCGGCCAACAGCTCCACCCCCCCCTCCCCCCCGCAGCTACTTGCCCAAGCCTCTCCAGGTTCTCCTTTACCCAAATCCACTGCAAAACCTGGACCCATACAAATCAGCTGGGCTTGACAATCTGGACCCTCTATTTCTGAAACTATCCGCCGCCATTGTCGCAACCCCTATTACCAACCTGTTCAACCTCTCTTTCATATTGTCTGAGATCCCCAAGGACTGGAAAGCTGCTGCAGTCATCCCCTCTTCAAAGGGGGAGACACCCTGGACCCAAACTGTTACAGACCTATATCCATCCTGCCCTGCCTATCTAAGGTCTTCGAAAGCCAAGTCAACAAACAGGTCACTGACCATCTCGAATCCCACCGTACCTTCTCCGCTGTGCAATCTGGTTTCCGAGCCGGTCACGGGTGCACCTCAGCCACGCTCAAGGTACTAAACGATATCATAACCGCCAACGATAACAGACAGTACTGTGCAGCCGTCTTCATCGACCCGGCCAAGGCTTTCGACTCTGTCAATCACCATATTCTTATCGGCAGACTCAGTAGCCTCGGTTTATCCAATGACTGCATTGCCTGGTTCACCAACTACTTTGCAGACAGAGTTCAGTGTGTCAAATCGGAGGGCATGTTGTCCGGTCCTCTGGCAGTCTCTATGGGGGTGCCACAGGGTTCAATTCTCATGCCGACTCTTTTCTCTGTATATATCAATGATGTTGCTCTTGCTGCGGGCGATTCCCTGATCCACCTCTACACAGACGACACCATTCTGTATACTTCCGGCCCTTCCTTGGACACTGTGCTATCTAACCTCCAAACGAGCTTCAATGCCATACAACACTCCTTCCGTGGCTTCCATCTGCTCTTAAACGCTAGTAAAACCATATGCATGCTTTCCAACCATTCACTGCCTGCATCCGCACACCCGACTAGCGTCACCACCCTGGATGGTTCCGACCTAGAATATGTGTACATCTATAAGTACCTAGGTCTCTGGCTAGACTGTAAACTCTCCTTCCAGACTCATATCAAACATCTCCAATCTAAAATCAAATCTAGAGTCGGCTTTCTATTCCGCAACAAAGCCTCCTTCAATCACGCTGCCAAACTTACCCTAGTAAAACTGACTATCCTACCGATCCTCGACTTCGGCGATGTCATCTACAAAATAGCTTCCAATACTCTACTCAGCAAACTGGATGCAGTTTATCACAGTGCCATCCGTTTTGTTACCAAAGCACCTTATACCACCCACCACTGCGACCTGTATGCTCTAGTCGGCTGGCCCTCGCTACATATTCGCCACCAGACCCATTGGCTCCAGGTCATCTACAAGTCCATGCTAGGTAAAGCTCTGCCTTATCTCAGTTCACTGGTCACGATGGCAACATCCACCCGTAGCACACGCTCCAGCAGGTGTATCTCACTGATCATCCCTATAGCCAACACCTCATTTGGCCACCTTTCGTTCCAGTTCTCTGCTGCCTGTGACTGGAACGAATTGCAAAAATCGCTAAAGTTGGAGACTTTTATCTCCCTCACCAACTTCAAACATCTGCTATCTGAGCAGCTAACCAATCGCTGCAGCTGTACATAGTCTATAGGTAAATAGCCCACCCAATTTGACCTACCTCATCCCCATACTGTTTATATTTATTTACTTTTCTGCTCTTTTGCACACCAGTATCTCTACCTGTACATGACCATCTGATCATTTATCATTCCAGTGTTCATCTGCAAAATTGTAATTATTCGCCTACCTCCTCATGCCTTTTGCACCCAATGTATATAGACTTTCTCTTTTTTCCCTTTTTTCTACTGTGTTATTTACTTGTTTATTGTTTACTCCATGTGTAACTCTGTGTTGTCTGTTCACACTGCTATGCTTTATCTTGGCCAGGTCGCAGTTGTAAATGAGAACTTGTTCTCAACAAGCCTACTTGGTTAAATAAAGGTGAAATGAAATAAAATAATAATAATAAAAGTAGAAGCAGCAGTAGCAGAAGTAGCAGCAGTAGCAGAAGTAGCAGCAGCAGTAGCAGTAGCAGTAGCAGTAGCAGAAGTAGCAGCAGTAGCAGCAGCAGCAGCAGTAGCAGCAGTAGTAGCAGAAGTAGCAGCATCAGTAGCAGTAGCAGCAGTAGTAGCAGAAGTAGCAGCAGTAATAGTAGAAGTAGCAGCAGCAACAGCAGTATTAGCAGTAGCAGCAGTAGTAGCAGCAGTAGAAGTAGCAGCAATAGCAGTAGTAGCAGTAGTAGCAGCAGCATCTGTAGAAGTAGCAGCAGCAGTAGCAGCAGAAATAGCAGCAGTAGCAGTAGTAGTTGCAGTAGTAGCAGAAGTAGCAGCAGTAGCAGTAGTAGCAGTAGTAGCAGCAGCAGCTGTAGAAGTAGCAGTAGCAGCAGTAGCAGAAGTAGCAGCAGCAGCTGTAGATGTAGCAGCAGTAGTAGAAGTACCAGCAGCAGCTGTAGAAGTAGCAGCAGTAGCAGCTGAAGCAGTAGCAGTAGCAGCAGTGTTAGCAGAAGTAGCAGCAGTAGCAGCAGAAGTAGCAGCAGCAACAACAGTAGTAGCAGCAGTAGCAGCAGCAGTAGTAGCAGCAGTAGCAGAAGTAGCAGCAGCAGAAGTAGCAGAAGTAGCAGCAGCAGCAGCAGAAGTAGCAGCAGAAGCAGCAGAAGTAGCAGTAGTAGCAAGAAGTAGAATGTAGCAGAAGTAGAAGTAGTAGCAGCAGTAGCAGAAGAAGCAGCAGTAGCAGCAGTAGGAGAAGTAGTAGCAGTAGCAGAAGTAGCAAAAGTAGCAGCAGTAGCAGCAGAAGTAGCAGCAGTAGCAGTAGTAATAGTAGCAGTAGTAGCAGCAGTATCAGAAGCAGCAGTAGCAGTAGTAGCAGCAGCAGCTGTAGAAGTAGCAGTAGCAGCAGTAGTAGTAGCAGCAGAAGCTGTAGTAGTAGCAGTAGCAGCAGCAGCAGTAGCAGTAGCAGCAGAAGTAGCAGCAGTAGCAGTAGTAGTTGCAGTAGCAGTAGTAGCAGAAGTAGCAGCAGTAGCAGTAGTAGCAGTAGTAGCAGCACCAGCTGTAGAAGTAGCAGCAGTAGCAGTAGTAGCAGTAGTAGCAGCACCAGCTGTAGAAGTAGCAGTAGCAGCTGTAGAAGTAGCAGTAGCAGGTGTAGAAGTAGCAGTAGCAGTAGAAGTAGCAGCAGCAGCTGTAGAAGTAGCAGATGTAGAAGTAGCAGCTGTAGACGTTGCAGTAGCATCAGTATCAGGTGTAGAAGTAGCAGCTGTAGAAGTAGCAGCAGTAGAAGTAGCAGGTGTAGAAGTAGGCTCGCAAAATCAAGGATGATCAGACGTTGCGCTACAACAAGAGTAATTAGTGTGAAGCTGGATGGAGTAGCTGTGGACCGTGTGTGGGTCGGTGGGGACGCCAGGGGGGTGAGACATGTCAGACACAAGCCTACATCGTTCGTTACGCTACATATTTGCATTTCTCAGCAGGAAGAGAGGAGAGGACATCAGAGAGAATCAAGCCATGGGTGAGGGAGAGATGTGGCTGGAATAATCAGCTGCTTCTTTGAATTTGTAATTTGCATATGTCTGAATTGGTGTTCCGGGTGTGTCTGATATACAGTACAGTGGAGATTTACAGTCCCTCTCCACTATGTCTTGTCATTTTACACACACCCCTCCCCCAAGCCCATGGCTGTCAGAACCTGTTCATTGTCATCCTGTGTCGTCCGCCCGCCTCCATCTGTGATCAACTGATAAGCTACTCAGCCAGTCCAGACTTTAATATACACTCCTGGGGAGAGTATTGATCCCTCAGGCCATAAACAGTGAGTTCCTAGGGGCCACTGGGGCCTGGAAGCCTGTTAGCTATTAGAGGGACTGGCGTGTGCTGGTGTGGGCTGGACTGAGGGAGGTGCGTGGGCTGCTCTGAGGTGTCCCGGGAGCACTATACTATATGAGCATGGCCATAAAAAAGTGGGCCCAGGCTATAAGCCAGGGACAGGACCCCCTCATCCCATTTATCCTACCTTCCTTCCTGCACCATGCCTGCACCAGCCATGCTGCTTCCTTTGTTTGAGTGTGTGCATCATGCTGTGGAGGTGCCGAGCAGAGCAGAGAGAAAGTTCAGAGTTCAGAGTAGAGAGTAGAGCAGGGTAGAGTAGAGCAGAGAGAGCAGAGTAGAGTAGAGCAGGGTAGAGTGGAGCAGAGAGAGCAGAGTAGAGTAGAACAGAGAAGAGTAGAGCAGAGAGAGCAGAGTAGTACAGAGAAGAGTAGAGCAGAGTAGAACAGAACATAGTAGAACAGGGCAGAGTAGAGAGCAGAGTAACGCAGAGCAGAGTAGAGCCGAGCAAAACAGAGTAGAGTAGAGCAGAGTAGAAACGAGCAGAACAGAGTAGAGTAGAGCAAAGCAGAGCAGAGTAGAGCAGAGTAGAACAGAGCAGAGCAGATTTGAACATAGCAGAGTAGAGCAAGGTAGAGTAGAACAGAGCAAAGTAGAACAGAGCAGAACAGAACAGAGTAGACCAGAGTAGAACAGAGCAGATCAGACTAGAGAGTAGAGCAAAGCAGAGTAGAGAGTAGAGGAGAGTAGAACAGAGCATAGTAGAATAAAGCATAGTAGAGAAGAGTAGAACAGAGCAGATTAGAACAGAGTAAAGTAAAGCAGAATAGAACCGAACAGATCAGAGTAGAGTAGAGCAAAGCAGAGCATAGTAGAACAGAGCATAGTAGAACAAAGCAGAGTAGAACAAAGCAGAGTAGAACAGAGTAGAGCAGAGTAGAACAAAGTAGAGTAGAACAGAGCAGAGCCGAGGAAAACAGAGTAGAACAGAGCAGAATAGAACCAAGCAGATCACAGCAGAGAGTAGAGAAAAGCAGAGTAGAGCAGAGCAAAACAGCGTAGAGTAGAGCAGAGTAGAAACGAGCAGATATGAGTGGAGTAGAGCAAAGCAGAGCAGAGTAGAGTAGAACAGAGCACAGCAGATTAGAACATAACAGAGTAGAGCAGGGTAGAGCTGAGCAGAGTAGAACAGAGCATAGTAGAACAAAGCATAGTAGAGTAGAACATAGTAGAACAAAGCATAGTAGAGTAGAACATAGTAGAGCAGAGTAGAGCAGAGCCGAGCAGAGTAGAACAGAGCAGATTAGAACAGAGCATAGTAGAACAAAGCAGAACAGAGCAGAGTATAACAGAGTAGAGTAGATCAGATTAGATTAAAACATAGCAGAGTAGAGCAAAGCAGAGTAGAACAGAGCAGAGAATAGAACAGAGATGAACAGAGCATAGAACAGAGATGTGCAGAGCAGATCAGAGTAGAATAGAGCAGAGTAGAGCAGAACTGAGCAGAGTAGACCAGGATAGAACAGAGCAGAACAAAGTAGAGCAGAGCATAGTAGAACAAAGCAAATTAGAGAAGAACAGAGCAGAGTAGAGCAGAGTAGAATAGAGCAGAGCAGAGTAGAATAGAGCAGAGTAGAACAGAGTAGGGTAGATCAGAATGAATGCCAAATGTAAAAGTGTTCCTTACAGTGCACTACTTTTGACTGTCAAATGCAGTACACAATAGAGGGAATAAAGTGCCATTTGTGATGCAGCCCAGAGTAAATCCCTCTGGAGGTGTAACCAGGTTCCTGCAGCAGCTCTTTCCTCCTCAAGCCCCATAGCCTGTTGGCCTTTAGGGCTTTAGAACACAGGCAGGCAGCACCCGCACGTCCACCTCCTTTAACACCCCTCTATCTCCCTAACCCCTTCCACCTCCCCTGTGGTATATACACTACTGTTCAAATGTTTGGTGTCACTTAGAAATGTCCTTGTTTTCAAAAGAAAAACATTTTTTTTGTTCATTAAAATAACATCAAATTGATCAGAAAAACAGTAGACAATGTTAATGTTGTAAATGACTATTGTTGCTGGAAACGGCTAATTGTTTTGCGGGTACTATTATAATGAAGCTGAAAGTTGAGGAGCTGCCAGTTTCCAGCTACAATAGTCATTTACAACATTAACAATGTCTACACTGTATTTCGGATCAATCTGATGTTATTTGAATGGACAAAATAATTTTATATTCTTTTCGAAAACAAGAACATCTTTAAGTGACCCCAAACTTTTGAACGGTATTGTATATATTTATAAACTGGGTGGTTTGAGCCATGAATTCTGATTGGCTGAAAGCCATGGTTTATTAGACCGTATACCACGGGTATGACAAAACTAATTATGTTGGTAACCAGTTTATAATAGCAATATGGCTCCTTAGGGGTTTATGATATATGATCAATATGCCACAGCTAAGGGCTGTGTCCAGGCACTCCACGTTGCGTCGTGGTTAAGAACAGCCCTTATCCATGGTATATTGGCCATATAGCACACCTCCTCGGGCCTTATTGCTTACCTATACAGTGCCAGTCAAACGTTTGGACACACCGACTCATTCAAGGGTTTTTCTTTATTTTTACATTTTCTACATTGTAGAATAATAGTGAAGACATCAACACTGAAATAACACATATGGAATCATGTAGTAAGCAAAAAAGTGTTAAACAAATAATTATTTGTCCTTTGCCTTGATGACAGCTTTGCACACACTTAGCACTCTCTCAACCAGCTTAATGAGGTAGTCACCTGGAATGCATTTCAATTAGCAGGTATGCCTCGTTAAAAGTTCATTTGTGGAATTTCTGTCATTCCTAATGCGTTTGAGCGAATCAGTTGTGTTGTGAAAAGGTAGGGGTGGTTTAAATAAGAAGGTCCTATTTGCTAAAAGACAAGTCCATATTATGGCAAGAACAGCTCAAGTAAGCAAAGAGAAACAACATCATTACTTCAAGACATGAAGGTCAGTCAATCCGGATAATTTCTTTAAAAAAAAATTAAATTAAAATTTTAACCCATTTTCTCCCCAATTTCGTGGTATCCAATTGTTTAGTAGCTACTATCTTGTCTCATCGCTACAACTCCCGTACGGGCTCGGGAGAGACGAAGGTTGAAAGTCATGCGTCCTCCGATACACAACCCAACCAAGCCGCACTGCTTCTTAACACAGCACGCATCCAACCCGGAAGCCAGCAGCACCAATGTGTCAGAGGAAACACCGTGCACATGGCAACCTTAGTTAGCGCGCACTGCGCCCGGCCCGCCACAGGAGTCGCTGGTGCGCGATGAGACAAGGATATCCCTACCGGCCAAACCCTCCCTAACCCGGACGACTCTAGGCCAATTGTGCATCGCCCCACGGACCTCCCGGTCGCGGCCGGTGACGACAGAGCCTGGGCGCAAACCCAGAGTGGGTTTGCGCCCAGGTTGACACCAGAGTCTCTGGTGGCACAGCTGGCGCTGCAGTACAATCCGGATATTTTCAAGAACTTTGAACGTTTCTTCAAGTGCAGATGTAAAATACCATCAAGCGCTAGGATGAAACTGGCTCTCATGAGGACCGCCACAGGAATGGAAGACCCAGAGTTACCTCTGCTGCAGAGGATAAGTTCATTAGAGTTACAAGCCTCAGAAATTGCAGCCCAAATAAATGCTTCACAGAGTTCAAGTAATAGACACATCAACATCAACTGCTCAGAGAAGACTATGTGAATCAGGCTTTCATGGTCAAATTGCTGAAAAGAAACCACTACTAAAGAACACCAATAAGACAAAGAGACTTGCTTGGACCAAGAAACACGAGCAATGGACATTAAACTGGTATAAATCTGTTCTTAGATCTGATGAGTCCAAATTTGAGATTTTTGGTTCCAACCGCTGTGTCATTGTGAGACTCAGAGTAGGTGAATTGTGATCTCCGCATGTGTGATTCCCATCGTAAAGCATGGAGGAGGTGGTGTGATGGTGTGGGGTACTTTGCTGTTGACACTGTCAATTATTTATTTAGAATTCAAGGCACACTTAACCAGCATTGCTACCACAGCATTCTGCAGCGATATGCCATCCCATCTGGTTTGCGCTTAGTGGGGCTATCATTTGTTTTTCTACAGAACAATAACCCAAAACACACCTCCAGGCTATGTAGGGGCTATTTGACCAAGGAGAGTGATGGAGTGCTGTATCAGATGACCTGGCCTCCACAATCACTCGACCTCAACCCAATTGAGATGATTTGGAATAAGTTGGACCGCAGAGTTAAGGAAAAGCAGTAAACAAGTGCTCAGCATATGTGGGAACACCTTTTAAAATATTGGGAAATCATTCCAGGTGCTCTCAAGCTGGTTAAGAGAATGCCAAGTGTGCAAAGCTCTCATCAAGGCAAAGGGTGGCTACTTGGAAGAATCTCAAATATAAAAAATAATTTAGATTTTTTTAACACTTTTTTGGTTACTAAATTATTCCATATGTTTTATTTCTTATATTTTATGTCTTCACTATTATTCTGCAATGTAGAAAATATCAAAAATAAATAAAAACCCTGGAATGAATAGGTGTGTCCAAACATTTGCTGGTACTGTATACATATATATTACTACCCATCCATCTCTCCATTCCTTCCTCCTCTCCCTCTATCTTTCCTCTTCCCCCAAGGCCATGGGAAGATACTGTATGTGTTTCATTCTTCTCTTTCATGTTGTGGCGGGTGAGCTAGTGGCAGGTGGACTGAAGAAGAAGTGACTAAATGAATGATGTACATAAATTACTTCTCAAAGGTTAGTTGTTAATAAAGCTATAGGATGAGAAACTTTGTTGATGTTGTTTCCTTCTGCTGCTCTTCACAGGGTGGGACTGATTATGCCGGCAAGCAGGAGATTTAAATAGAAGGATTGCAATCGCTTGTTAGTCACTTTCTTGTTTGAAGCCACATTCTGTATTCTCCTGCTCACTAGGAGTCAGATTTATTGGCGATGAATCACAACCCAGTCACCTTATAACTTACTTAGACCTAAAGAAGACACTTTGCATCTTGGGTGATACGCCTGACTGAGTCTGTGGTAGCGTTTGTGTGAGGTGGAAGGCTGCCATACAGCCATTCTTGCCCAGGCTTGATTTGTTTATGAAAATGAGCAACAATGAAGGGAGGACCATACCAGCATTGTATAAATGCCTTTTTTATATACAATACCATCCCTTAGTTCACTGCCCCAGCAACATAGGCCTTACAGATGTAGGATCTTAATTTGATCACCTTGTTGCAGGATAACGTTCCTGCCATGCAGGACATTTTAAACGTGTAGTGTAATTTCCACTTAGAAATTTCCAACTTGATTATACCTTACAAAAAATGTATCAACACCAACACACATATCCATGAACTATAACCCACATAATAATTCACATTTCCTGTTGCTTCAGGATTGTTTTCCTGCTGTAGAAAATTAAGATCCCGCATCTGTATCTCCAGACCCAAATGTTGCGTGCCGGCTGCACACTGGCCAGTGACTCAATTTGTCTGCCACCGGAGACTACTAGCTAAACAACACCTCCACGCCACTATCTCCACTATCTCCACACTGAGCCATCTGTCTTCTAAACAAGCCTTGCTTGTGTGTCCGCTTTGATTTGTTGACACATTACAACTGTGTAAGTTGTAACGATGCAGAAAGATGTACTGGCAAACAGGCAAATGTCAGCTACTGTGGGAATTAGTTCATACCACAGACATGCTTACAAAAAGCATTTAACTGCTCAGCACACAATGTATTAACCTCTAATTGCATGAATCAATCTGTCCTGTGTTTATTAATCATGCATTTGAATCATTTTGGGCGGAAGCCATCCTAGCGGTTAAGAGCGTTGGGCCAATTACCGAAAAGTCGCTGGTTTGGATTCCTGAGCCGAATAGGTGGAAAATATGTCGATGTGCACTTGAGCAAGGCACTTAACCCTAATTGCTCCTATAAGTTGCTCTGGATAAGAGTGTCTCCTGAATGACTAAAATGTAAATGTAATCAACCAGCTCTCATTACTAGTCTGTATGTAGGCACAGCTCTTCCACTGACTGGAGGGGTGCTTTGACACACAGCTGGCCTATAAGTAAGTATAAGTCAAAGAGGTACAGTACAGAGATCAGTAGACGTTGAGTAAACTAGTCTCTAGGCAGACAAAGCCTAGGCCAGGCATGTGAGTGAAGCAATATTAACAACTGAGTAAGAAGTTCAGCAGGAAAACAGGAAGACAAGCATTCCATTGTGCATTAGAAGATGTGATCATGGTTTGGAAATAAACCCTGTGTTCATCTAAAGTTTCCCATTTATAATGAAACAGTGGGGCTGTGACACAGACTGAACCACACGTTGGCATGCTGAACTCACCCACGCTGATGCCTCTGATTGCCTTGCTAACCCAATGGGACCTGCTGTCTTACTGCAATCAGCTCTGTCTATAGCGCATTACTTTTTGGCCAGAGATGTCTCTGGCCTAAAGTAGTGGACTATATACGGAATAGGGTCCCCTGCCTGGTCCATGTGCCTGAGGGCTGGAGATTTCCCCGGGCAGTGGCCACTGGCTGAGCTTCAGGGGCAGTGCCAGGCCAGCAGAAGGCACAGGGAATAGCAAGATGGTACCTATAGACTGTTCATGGCTCCTAAGCAACTTTGCAGTATTTTTTTATTTCTAACATTATTAGCACAGAAAGTCCTTTCCACTATTACATACAGCCGGAAATAACTTTTAGATATTAGAGTGGTGGTAAATATGACTTTCCTGAATGTAACCCTTTGTTCGTACCCCTGAATCAATTCCACTTATCCCAGAGACTGTTCCAATAATCAAGTCGAGATGAGGGCGAGGATCTCCTTCCAGAGAGACATCAGGGACTGTAACATACTCTGTTTCACTGAATCTTGGCTCTCCCTGGATATACTGTCCCCGTCCATACAGCCAGCTGGGTTCTCAGTACAGCGCGCAGACAGGAATAAAGAACTCTCCGGGAAAAAGAAAGGAGTTGTATGTTTCAAGATGAATAAATTCACTACTCATGGTGTAATTGTGGCACAGGAACTCAAGTCCTTTTGTTAACCAGACCTAGAATAGATTGGGTGTAATGTTAGATATTACTGCACTGTTGGAGCTAGGAACATAAGCATTTCTCTACACCTGCAATAACATCTGCTAAATATGTGAATTCAACCAATAACATTTGATTTGATTTGAGGGAGACAGAGAGCTGCATTGTGGCAGCGAGGCTAATCTGTAGAAGTGAAGGGGTTTTGCAAAGTGGAAAATGAGGGGAGGAGAGGACAAGCTAAAGGACAATGACAAAACAAACCAACAAAATGGCACTTGACTGCTGTGTGGACAATGGACAGTGCTGTAGCCTGGCCACATGCTCTAGAGAAAGTGGTGAAATGCTTTCAGTAAGCTGGTCTACAGCTCAGAATCCGGTCAACCGGAAGAGAGCAGTCGTTTCTCTCTCCCTCCCTCCGCTTTGTGTCTCTTGACTCCCCCCACACTAAGCTCCTTAACAATGCAGCCAAATTGTGTTTGATCTCCTAAATTCATATTTACAGACATTGTATTCCAGGAGATAAAGAACATAAACCAAAATCCGGTTACGCTGTTAAATCCGATAATTGTTGTGGGATAGGGAAAGAAATGACATATCGCAATTCCACGGCTCGGATTAATTCAGTTATTCCCTGAATGATTCATGTAAACCATGACATTTAAACAGTTAAATAAAAGTGAGACACTACAATCTACAGGAGACCAACTTGGGGTAAAAATAAACAAACAACAAATAACTGGAAAACATAATTAAGAATAAAAAGAAAAGTGCCTGGAGCAAAACGTTTCTGATTGGGTTGAAGAAAGTGAACCGTCAGCAGCAGTGATAGCGGCCATTTGCATGTTGCTATTAAAAATAGAACGTTTTAATCTCCCCTGAAGGGAGGTCTTTCTGTATAGGAGGAGAAGACTATAAAAAAGTGTTTAGCGGGAAAGGTTAGTCCATTAGTCTTTATTTCAGCTGACATCCTGCTGGAGATAATGAGAGGGTTTCTGCCGCTGCGTCTCGTCTCCAGGAGTTGGACTAGTTACATTTACAAGTTCCTTTATCTCATTATAGGAGCACTGACTGAAATGGTACCCTATTCCTTATATAGTGCAGCCATTTTGATCAGAGCCCTATCGGTCCTGGTCAAAAGCAGTGCACTACATACAGTGGGCAATAGGGTGCCGTTTTGGACGCAACCAGTGTGTAGTGGTGGGGACTGTCTCTGTGCCAATCCTCTGTCTGTTTCCAATAACACTAAAGCCATTACATCACATCCATCCAGCTGTACGATCCAGCCCACCACAGGGAAATGTCACAGTAAGTAAGGAGTGGAAGAGAGGAAGAAAGGAGGGATAACACTCACTGACTACAGGGCCTATGTTTCCTTCCCTGTGCTACTGTTGTTATGGAGAAATTAGGGTGGATATTTCCTTTACTTAACAGCTAGGCCTATTCCTAGAGCTGGGACAATGAACCGAAAATTATCGATACGGACCGAACCGACCATTTATTGAGGACATTTTACTGAGATCGATAACTTTACTAGAGCAATTAAATGATATTAGTGCTAATGTGGGCCACTGCTAAGAGGACAATGGTAGGCACAATATTCAAAGTAGTAGCAGTTTTAACGGTAATATAAAAAAGTAACTGATGTGCACGTTAATGTTTTAAAATTATCGTTCAATTTATAGTGATAATTCAGTCAATTTATTGTGATATGGATTCCATATCGCCAAGCTTTACCTATTCATTAACCTCTGTAGCTATCAACTGAAATGTGCAAAGGCGATATGTTGGTCATGCAAGAACCATGTAGTGTAAGTAAGCAGCTATTAAACTGTTACAACAAGCACAACATAGACAAGGCCACTGTAATCTCCAGACAGACACAGCAATTTCACTGAGTGCTGCTGTCGTTTTTTATCATTAGACATGGCCACTACTATGCTCTAAGCCAGTTGTGCCAAAACCCTTTTACCCCGGAGGCCACATTAGTTTTTCAACGAGGTCCGGAGGGCCGCACTGAAAATGTGTTATATTTCCTTGCCGTCAGAATTTGCTAAAAATAGTCTTCTATTCATAATTTTCTTTATTTTCAATGCTCCCTGACTGTCAAGCATTCATTTAAGTGATTATTTGCGAGCTGGACAGTCAAGAAACTGCATGAATGTAGATTCATTATCCTTTCTACACCGTTTCCATTTGGTTGTAGTCAAGCATATTTAGTATGTGTCAAACCCTCCGCCTAAAACCCCGTGGGCCGGATTGGACACCCTCAAGGACCGAATCCCACCCGCGAGCCGTATGTTTGACACCCCTACTCTAAGCTATGACTAAACAGGACTAGGAGCTTAGCATAGTAAATGACTACACTCGTCCATGATGACAGATACACTCTGGGCCACTCTAAGGGCACTTAGTCAAAGAGGACACTCTACATCCAGTGTTTCTTTAATAGTGACCCACATCACTGCTCTAGTGCCTAGCCCATGGCCGAGTGGCCTTAAGCCTACTGTAGTGCCCTAGGACTGAGGAAGTCTCTACCTCCACTGTCTGGGTCTCCTGAAGCCAGTCACTGAGCTAACAGCAGCTTCGGTGGTGTTATTACATAGATATTACTACTCAAACTGAAGCATATCAAAGTCACACTTTGACGTCTTGCACAGAAAAGCCATGTCCTTGTCAACTAGGGCCAGATGATACCAGTATTGCGATACTTGTTAATATTGTGGCAAGGAAACAAAACATGAAGCACACTTAACTTCTTTATGAAAACAGCCCTAATGGTGAAAACAAACATCAATCATTATGTTGTCATCCAAAGTCACATTTATGTATTTTCCCAGATCTAGCACGCAATATTACATACAGCAGGTCTGCTTCATGTTTTCATTTTTGCCAAGGAAAAAACGCGATAGAAGAATTGGCAGGAGTGAGCATACATACAAGCTTTTCCTTGAATGCAAACACGGCTGTGTGCATCTAATCTTCCCCACCCTGTTGAGACTCAATGAGGCACCCTGCCACCCTGCCTGCCACCCTGCCTGCCACCCAGCCTTCCACCCTGCCTGCCACCCAGCCTGCCACCCTGCCTGCCACCCTGCCTGCCACCCTGCCTGCCACCCTGCCTGCCACCCTGCCTTCCACCCTGCCTGCCACCCTGCCTGCCACCCTGCCTGTTTGACGCTGCATTTGAGCTTTGTTTGGATAAGTGCTCAGTGGCATTATGCCTCAAACCTACTATGACATCCTTGGAGAGAGTTTACAATATCATTGTTATTCTAATGTCTTTTGTTCCCCCACCCACTGCACCACCTCCTCAAAACACACACACACAATACAAACAGACACTCTCCCCTCAATGACACAACCAACAACCCCCTTGTACCAGTCATTTTCATTTGGAGCATCAATAGCGAGATGGGATTTCCTCAGACTGACAGACATATCACTGGTGTCTTCTAATCAGAGCTGTCTGTAAGCCTCTCTCAGGCGCTGAGCAGGTTTCTATTAGCTAGGCTGATTTCCATAAATCTGAATTGTAAAGAGAAGAGGAGATGTAGAAAAAGGAGGAGAGGAGGAGGAAGGGAGAGGAGAATGAGGAGGAGGGGACAAGAGAGGAGGAATCCTCAACAGAAGAGGAAAACCAACAGGCTGCGTGTCACCGGGGGCAACTGGATCAGATAGAGCTCCTCAACTGGGGAGATAGAGCTCCTCAACTGGATCAGATAGAGCTCCTCAACTGGGGAGATAGGAATTACATAAAGCTGTTTGACTGAGAGCATACAATTTATCTCAACGGGAAACTCTTAACCATTCCTGCAGCATGTCTCCTATGCTGGATAATCCCTGTGCTTTGAAAATCAGGTCTAATGAAAGCAAGGGGAAAGATGACGTAGTATCAGCAGTATGAAAGGTAAAATGTTTGGCGGGGATATGTTATTCTATGTGTTTCAACTTACTGGATATCATTAAAGGTAGTGTATGTGTCACGCCCTGGTCAAAATGTACTATGTTTATCTTCATTTATTGGGTCAGGCCAGGGTGTGACATGGGTTTATTGTGGTGTGTTTCGTCTTGGGGTTTTGTGGGGTGTATAGCATAGTCTATGGCTGGCGAGAGCTGAGAGGCTTTGGTATGAGGAGAAGCAACAGCAGCAGCAGGAGCAACAATATCGGGACTACACTACTTGGGAGGAAATAGACAGGTGGGCGGTCGACCCAGGGAGAGTGCCGGAGCCCGCCTGGGATTCACTGGAGCAGTGCGAAGAAGGGTATAGGAGAATGGAGATGGCGAAGCAAGCACGGCGGCGCGGAAGGAAACCCGAGAGTCAGCCCCAAAAATTTCTTGGGGGGGCTCACAGGGAGTATGGCTACGCCAGGTAGGAGACCTGCGCAAACTTCCTGTGCTTACCGGGGGGCTAAAGAGACCGAGCAGGCACCGTGTTATGCTGTGGAGCGCACGGTGTCTCCAGTGCGGGTGCATAGCACGGTGCGGTATATACCAGCTCCTCGTATTGGCCGGGCTAGAGTGGGCATCGAGACAGGTAAAGTTGGGCAGGCTCGGTGCTCAAGAGCTCCAGTGCGCCTGCACAGTCCGGTCTATCCTGTGCCACCTCCACACACCAGCCCTCCGGTGGCAGCTGCCCGCACCAGGCTTCCTGTGCGTGTCCTCGGCCCAGTACCACCAGTGCCAGCACCACGCATCAGACCTACTGTGCGCCTCGCCTGTTCAGCGCAGCCAGAGCCTTCCTCCTCTCCTGCGCCTGTTCAGCGCTATCGGAGCCTTTCTCCTCTCCAGCGCTGACGGAGACTCCCGCCTGTTTAGCGCAGCCAGAGCCTTCCTCCTCTCCTGCGCTGTCGGAGCCTCCCGCCTGTTCAGCGCTATCGGAGCCTTTCTCCTCTCCAGCGCTGAGCGGAGTCTCCCCTGCCTGTTTAGCGCAGCCAGAGCCTTCCTCCTCTCCTGTGCTGTCGGCCTTCCTCCTCTCCTGCCTCCCGCCTGTTCAGCGCTGTCGGAGCCTTTCTCCTATCCTGCGCTGCTGGAGTTTCCCGCCTGTTTAGCGCAGCCAGAGCCTTCCTCCTCTCCTGCGCTGCTGGAGTCTCCCGCCTGTTTAGCGCAGCCAGAGCCTTCCTCCTCTACAGCGCTGCTGGAGTCTCCCGCCTGTTTAGCGCAGCCCGAGCTGTCAGTCTGCATGGAGCAGCCAGAGTTGTCAGTCTGCATGGAGCAGCCAGAGCTGTCAGTCTGCATGGAGAAGCCAGAGCTGTCAGTCTACATGGAGCAGCCAGAGCTGTCAGTCTTCATGGAACAGCCGGAGCTGCCAGTCTGCATGGAACTGTCAGTCTGCATGGAGCTGTCAGTCTGCAAGGAGCTGCCAGTCTGCAAGGAGCTGCCAGTCTGCAACGAGCTGTCAGTCTGCAAGGAGCTGTCAGTCTGCAAGGAGCTGTCAGTCTGCAAGGAGCTATCAGTCTGCATGGAGCTGCCAGTCTGCATGGAGCAGTCCATGGAGCTGCCAGTCTGCATGGAGCAGCCAGAGCTGTCAGTCTACATGGAGCAGCCAGAGCCGCCAGTCAGCATGGAGCAGCCAGATCCGTCAGTCAGCCAGACTCTTCCAGATCCGCCAGTCAGCCAGACTCTTCCAGATCTGCCAATCAGCCAGACTCTTCCAGATCTGCCAGTCAGCCAGACTCTTCCAGATCTGCCAGTCAGCCAGACTCTTCCAGATCTGCCAATCAACCAGATTCTTCCAGATCTGCCAGTCAACCAGACCCTTCCAGATCTGCCAGTCAGCCAGGATCTGCTAGAACTGTCAACCAGCCAGGATCTGCCGGAACTGTCAACCAGTCAGGTTCTGCCGGATCCAAATACCTGGCTGAGCTTCCTCTCAGTGCTGGGCTTCCTCTCAGTGCTGGGCTTCCTCTCAGTGCTGAGCTGTCGGGCTTCCTCTGTCCCGAGTGCCCCTGTCCCGAGCTGTCCCTCTGTCCCGAGCTGCCCCTCTGTCCCGAGCTGTCCCTCTGTCCCGAGCTGCCCCTCTGTCCCGAGCTGCCCCTCTGTCCCGAGCTGCCCCTCTGTCCCGAGCTGTCCCTCAGTCCCGAGCTGCCCCTCAGTCCCGAGCTGCCCCTCAGTCCCGAGCTGCCCCTCAGTCCCGAGCTGCCCCTCAGTTCCGAGCTGCCCCTCAGTCCAGTGGGATTCTGGGTGAGGACTACTAGGCCATGGTCGGCGGTGAAGGTGGACTATCCTAGGACGCGAGGAGGTGGGACAAAGACATTTATAGAGTGGGTTCCACATCCCGCGCCGGGCCGGAGCCGCCACCATGGACAGACGCCCACCCGGACCCTCCCTATTGTTTTGATGTGCGTCCGGGAGTCCGCACCTTAGGGGGGGGTTCTGTCACGCCCTGGTCGAAATATATTATGTTTATTCTTCATTTATTCGGTCAGGCCAGGGTGTGACATGGGTTATTGTGGTGTGTTTTTGTCTTGGGGTTTTGTGGGATGTCTAGCGTTAGTCTATGGCTGCCTGAGGCGGTTCATTTTGGTCCGACTCTCCTTCGCCTACAGAAAACCGTTACACATCCTTCATAATTCATAAAGGTCATTTCAACTGACGGATATTATCTCACAGAACAAAACGTTTAAGATCTCCTAAGCCTGTGTTAACATCAGACCTTATTTTCAACGTTTAACCCCAAAACCCCTTCATTTCCCCCATAGGAATGAATGGCTGAACGAAGCAGAGGAAACTCAATCTGGCCAACTCTATTGGATGAAGTAGTACATGGAATTCAACACGGTCCATGATGACATATTATACATATTTGATGGTATATCTTCCATTTCTCTTCCTCTGTAGTTTAGAAAACCAGGTTAATTACAATTTAAATTATGAAAGTACTGTTTAAAACCAGGTTAATTACAATATAAATCATGAAAGTACTGTTTAAAACCAGGTTAATAACAATATAAATCATGAAAGTACTGTTTAAAACAAGGTTAATTACAATATAAATCATGAAAGTACTGTTTAAAACCAGGTTAATAACAATATAAATCATGAAAGTACTGTTTAAAACAAGGTTAATTACAATATAAATCATGAAAGTACTGTTTAAAACTAGGTTAATTACAATCAAATTCATGAAAGTACTGTTAAAAACAGGTTAATTACAATATAAATCATGAAAGTACTGTTTAAAGCCAGGTTAATTCCATACAAATCATGAAAGTACTGTTTAAAGTTAGGTTAATTACAATATAAATCATGAAGGTACTGTTTAAAGCCAGTTTAATTACAATATAAATCATGAAGGTACTGTTTAAAGCCAGTTTAATTACAATATAAATCATGAAGGTACTGTTTAAAGCCAGGTTAATTACAATATAAATCATGAAGGTACTGTTTAAAGCCAGGTTAATTACAATATAAATCATGAAGGTACTGTTTAAAGTCAGGTTAATTACAATATAAGTCATGAAAGTACTGTTTAAAGTTAGGTTAATTACAATATAAATCGTGAAGGTACTGTTTAAAGCCAGGTTAATTACAATATAAATCATGAAGGTACTGTTTAAAGCAAGGTTAATTACACAATATAAATCATGAAAGTACTGTTTAAAGTCAGGTTAATTACAATATAAATCATGAAGGTACTGTTTAAAGTCAGGTTAATTACAATATAAATCATGAAAGTACTGTTTAAAGTGTTAAATACACTATTGATTTTGATCTGTAAATATAAATTATGTATTCGAAGCAATTTAATTGCAGAACTGATTTTTAATTGGACACCTGAGCAACGGCGTTATAATTCAAAGATTACACATGTGTAGTTGCGTGTAATAAATTACTTCCTGAAAAACTGTCATCAAATCAGTTTTTTTTATTGCTGCAGGAAATCCAATTAAATGAAATGGAGGATCTAACACATAAGTTTGTACTAAATAACTTGGTCCATGTGAGACATGCTGGACTAGATCCCTAAAGGAACGTGGTGTGTACTTCAGCAGAAGACAACAGGTGCCAGGGGCAGGCAGAGGGGCACTGACTTGACTTGGCTTAGCAATGCACTGTGTCTCCTGCCTGTCCTGTGTGGACTAGACTGGACATATCGGCTCAGTGGATTGGGTCTAGCTAACATCAAATAAATACTAACCAAGTTGAGTGGTGAGTTACACCTGAGAAAAGCAGCTATAGATGAGCTTTTCCAAAATAGAAGGGAGAGCACATCAGTGTTTTCCACTAAATCAGACACAGGTCAGTGAAAATACTAAGACCAGGGGTTCCAGTGGAGAGTCTGTGTAAGACCAGGGCGTGACAGTGTGTGTGTTTTCCACTAAATACTAAGACCAGGTGTGACAGTGTGTGTGTTTTCCACTAAATACTAAGACCAGTGTGTGTGAAAGTGTGTGTGTGTTCCACTGTGTGTGTGTGTGTGTGTTACGGTTTTCTTCCAGGTGAAGGAGAGTGTGGACCAAAATGCAAGACGTGGTGAATTTTGATACATGTTTAATAAATAATAAACCACGTGAACAGTACAAAACAAGAAAGGGCGTGACAGTGTGCAGTGTTTTCCAAAACCAAGACAGGAACAATCACGTTTTCCACTAAACACTAAAAGAATATGTGCTGCCACTAAATATGGTTCCCACAGTAGAGACAACGTTTTCCACTAAACACCTAAGCCACTGATTGAGAACCACTAAATACTAAGACCAGGCAACCATAGACTTTTTCTAGAAAACCCCACTATACCACAATCCCAATACCTACAAAAAAAAGACAAGACTAAAAACATCACATAATAAACCCATGTCACACCCTGGCCTGACCAAAATAATAAAGAAAACACAAAATACTAAGACCAGGGCGTAACAGTGTGCAGTGTTTTCCACTAAATACTAAGACCAGGGCGTGACAGTGTGCAGTGTTTTCCACTAAATACTAAGACCAGGGCGTGACAGTGTGCAGTGTTTTCCACTAAATACTAAGACCAGGGCGTGACAGTGTGCAGTGTTTTCCACTAAATACTAAGACCAGGGCGTGACAGTGTGCTGTGTTTTCCACTAAATACTAAGACCAGGGCGTAACAGTGTGCAGTGTTTTCCACTAAATACTAAGACCAGGGCGTAACAGTGTGCAGTGTTTTCCACTAAATACTAAGACCAGGGCGTGACAGTGTGCTGTGTTTTCCACTAAATACTAAGACCAGGGCGTGACAGTGTGCAGTGTTTTCCACTAAATACTAAGACCAGGGCGTGACAGTGTGCAGTGTTTTCCACTAAATACTAAGACCAGGGCGTGACAGTGTGCAGTGTTTTCCACTAAATACTAAGACCAGGGCGTGACAGTGTGCAGTGTTTTCCACTAAATACTAAGACCAGGGCGTGACAGTGTGCAGTGTTTTCCACTAAATACTAAGACCAGGGCGTGACAGTGTGCAGTGTTTTCCACTAAATACTAAGACCAGGGCGTGACAGTGTGCAGTGTTTTCCACTAAATACTAAGACCAGGGCGTGACAGTGTGCAGTGTTTTCCACTAAATACTAAGACCAGGGCGTGACAGTGTGCAGTGTTTTCCACTAAATACTAAGACCAGGGCGTGACAGTGTGCAGTGTTTTCCACTAAATACTAAGACCAGGGCGTGACAGTGTGCAGTGTATTCCACTAAATACTAAGACCAGGGCGTGACAGTGTGCAGTGTTTTCCACTAAATACTAAGACCAGGGTGTGACAGTGTGCAGTGTTTTCCACTAAATACTAAGACCAGGGTGTGACAGTGTGCAGTGTTTTCCACTAACACTTTCAGCTATACAGTCAATTAGACACATTTTCAATTTAAATTAACTATTTACTTTTCAATTCGCTAGTCAGAAGACAGTCTACCAAGCCCCTTCCCGCTAGAATGAACGATATACAGTACATCTTGTAGCGATCTATTGATAGGATGACAGGCATCTCACAAAGTGAGTGATGATGGGAAAACATTGCTGGTTTGAAGGTCTGCTGTCAGTCCCGCCTCTCGGTACCTGGGTGTGTGTGTGTCATGTGCGCTGTGGCTGCAGTCCCATTTCTTTACACGGAGGGAAAGAGCATGAATTTGCACATCCCATATAATGTGGCAACGAGTCAAAATCCACTTAAGAGTATTGTTTTCTTTCCTGTGCAGGGTCCGACATTAGAAACAAGTGTCGGCCAGTGGATCTCTTCTGTTTCATCTGCCCATCCCACGCCCTCTACTTCTCATCCTATGTCTCCATAACCTGCCGCCACTCCCCCAGTGCTCTCTCCATGTGGGTGTATCTGATTGTGTGAGTGGAGACAGGTGTGCTGGAGTCAGAGCAGATCCCCCACCAGCTGCAACCTGTTCCATAATTGAGACCTCTACAAATACTCAGCTCTGCCACTTCCACGCTGCCAGATCATAGCCTCTGTTCAGTCAGTCTGCATTTCAAGCTGTTTGTTCCGGCATAGATCTTATTATCCTGTGGTGATGGTTTTCCCTAGCCTGACGCTGCTTTTCTCTCCGCTACAGTTCCGCCCGCTCTGACTCTGGTCCCTCTCTCCAGTCCCTTGTCTCGTCAGTCCTGCTTCCCTGCCCTGGACCCCCGCTCTACTGCTTCCTTGGATTCCGCTCCGGACCTGCTTACCCTGCCTCTTATCTCCTTGCCACAGCCTCAGTGGGTTCACGTGCTCCACCCCGTGTAACACTCGTCAGTCACTGTCCCGATAGGGCCACTAACTTTTCAGCACATTTTTGTACTCCAGTTCAACATTCACCAGCTCTGTTGCAGTCTACCATTGAAAACCATTTGAAGAGTACACGTATAAATGTCATGCTACTTGTATTTGAACAATATGATTGGCTGTTCATTCAATCTCCCGCCAGTCACAACTTTGACATTTTAGTCATTTAGCAGACGCTCTTATCCAGAACGACTTACAGGAGCAATTAGGGTTAAGTGACTACCTTCTGTGCATGAGTTGATTCCTTCACACGGCACATGGATTAAGTGCCCATCAATCTACTCGCTGAGCTTGTTTATTTTCAGGAATTGGATTAACAAAAGTAAACATTCAATAGTGAACATATTAGCAATATGCTAGCAACTGGTGATAGTCTGCTAAAAGGAAGCTACTGTACAAAAAGCCTAGCCTACTGTAGCCGATATCACATTTGAAGTTTGTCTTAAAGGGACAGCGTCCTATTTTCAAACGTCAAAATTACATATTTTAGGAAATTTATGCCATTAATACTGCAATTCTAAAGAATAGATTACTGACTTGCATTGATAAATGATATTACACAGATGTTTAATACATATAATAGAATGTAGCCTATCAATAGCTGAATTATAGAGGGAAAGCAAAACCCTAAGAAATACACCTTGTCCGGGCCAGTAGAAATTGTGTTTGGACCAGTTGACTTCATATGCAGCCACGAGTTGTGACGCATAGACTGTTCACTGTGCTTTGATTGAAGAATAATCTTGACTGGTTTATAAAAGGTGTCGAACTGACTGAATAAAGTCGATACAGTACCAGTTAAAGGTTTGGACACTGACTCATTCAAGGGTTTTTCTTTTTACTATTTTCTACATTGTCGAATAATAGTGAAGACATCAACATTTATGAAACAACACATATGGATGTAGTAACCCCAAAAAAGTGTTGAACAAATCAAAATACATTTTATTAGATTCTTTAAAGTAGCCACCCTTTGCCTTGATGACAGTTTTGCACACTCTTGGCATTAATCTCAAGCAGATTCATGAGGAATTATTTTCCAACCGTCTTAAAAGGAGTTCCCACATATGCTTAGTAATTGTTGGCTGCTTTTCTTTCACTCTTCGGTCCAACTCATCCCAAACCATTTCATTTGGGTTGAGGTCGGGTGATTGTGGAGGCCAGGTCATCTGATGCAGCACAATCACTTTCTTTCTTGGTCAAATAGCCTTTATACAGCCTGGAGGTGTGTTATTGGTCATTGTCCTGTTGAAAAGCAAATGATAGTCCTACTCAGTGCAAACCAGATGGTATGTCATATCGCTGCAGAATGCTGGTTAAGTGTGCCTTGAATTCTAAATAAAGCACTGACAATGTCACCAGCAGAGCACCCCCACACCATCACACCACCTCCTCCATGCTTCACGGTGGGAACCACACATGCGGAGATCATCCGGTCATCTACTCTGCGTCTCACAAAGACACGGCGGTTGGAACCAAAAATCTCAGATTTGGAATCATACCAATTAACAGATTTCCACTGGTCTAATGTCCATTGCTCGTGTTTCTTGGCACAAGCAAGTTTCCTCTTATTGATGTCCTTAAGTAGTGGTTTCTTTTCCGCAATTTGACCATGAAGGCCTGATTCACACATTCTCCTCTGAACAGTTGATATTGAGATGTGCCTATTACTTGAACTCTGTGAAGAATTTATTTGGGCTACAATTTCTGCGGTGTAATTGACTCTAACATATCCTCTGCAGAAGAGGTAACTCTGGGTCTTCCTTTCCTGTGGTCCTCATGAGAACCAATTTCATCATACAGGTTGATGGTTTTTGCGACTGCATTTGAAGAAACTTTCAAAGTTCTTGACATTTTCCAGACTGACTGAGCTTCATGTCTTAAAGTAATGATGGGCTGTCATTTACCTTTGCTTATTTAAGCTGTTCTTGCCATAATATCTTCTGTATACCACCCCTACCTTGTCACAAAACAGCTGATTGGCTCAAACGCTTTAACCACTAGGCTACCTGCCGCCCCATTTGTAGCGTCATACCAAAGAAGACTCAAGGCTGTAATCGCTGCCAAAGGTGCTTCAAAAAAGTTACGTAAAAGTTGTTTTAATTTTTTATAAATGAGCAAAAATGATGGTGAATCCTCCTCACTGCAGGAACAATAGGTAGGTTAGTGCAGAGAAAGTCTCAGTCTGTTCCAATCATGAATTGCAGATAGCTGAGAAAAGTACTCTTAAAAGGAAGCTTGAAGCCTGTGGAAGTCAACATGCTCTTACAGGCCAGCCCAGTGCAGTCCAAATGTAAATGTTCAGTGTTTGATCAGTGTTCTTTCCTGATAGTTGCTGGTTAAAAATACAATCTAGCATTTCAAAGGCCACAAAAATAGAGCTTGTTTGTCCAAAAAGGCTTAACCCCAGCCTGGGGGAGACTGGCTGGCTACTTTTCTATTTGGCTGGCTACTCCATATGCTTGTGCAAAACACTGTGTGTGTGTGTGTGTGTGTGTGTGTGTGTGTGTGTGTCAACAAACTTTCCCAGCAGGCCAAGGGGTCAGGGTCATCTGAGTGCATCTCTAGAGCACACAGACTCTGACACCTCTCTCTACTCTCAGCTCCGCTCTACTCAGCAGCTGGCAATCACACTGCAGCATGCTCAACCCAACATTCTGTCAAATAATCACGCCCAAATCCCGGTTAAAAACGACCACATCGAGCTGCTTCTGGGCTGAGATGACTGATTACTGCCTCATTCCAGCAGACGGCAGCCTGGCCAGCAGCAGAGGCTGCATCCTGAATGGCACTCTCTTCCTTATATAGTGCACCACCATAGAAACCCAATTTAAAACACAGCGAACTCAATTCTTTTTTTCCTGGATGGTTTGTCCTCAAGATTTCACCTGACAAATAAGTTCTGTTATACTCACAGACATTATTTTAACAGTTTTAGAAACTAGAGTGTTTTCTATCCAAATCTACCAATTATATGCATATCCTAGGTTCTGGGCCTGAGTAGCAGGCAGTTTACTTTGGGCACGCTTTTCATCCGGACGTGACAATACTGACCCCTAGCCCAAAGAGGGTTTACTCAACATCCACATCTTCGGTGCCCGGGGAACAGTGAGGTTAACTGCCTTGCTCAGGGAAAGAACAACATACTTTTATCTTGTCAGCTTGGGGATTCGATCCAACATCCTTCCGGCTACTGACCCAATGCTCTAACCACTAGGTTACCTGTCGCCCCAGAGGGGGTATAAGGAGAGAGGGGGAGACAGAGGGGAGAGGGACAGACAGAAGGGAGAGAAAGTATAAGGGGAGAGAGGGAGACAGAGGGGAGAGGGGAGAGAGGGATACAGAGGGGAGAGGGGCAGACAGAGGGGAGAGGGGCAGACAGAGGGGAGAGGGGCAGACAGAGGGGGGAGAGGGGCAGACAGAGGGGAGAGGGGCAGACAGAAGGGTAGAGGGGCAGACAGAGGGGAGAGGGGCAGACAGAAGGGAGAGGGGCAGGCAGAGGGGCAGACAGAAGGGAGAGGGGCAGACAGAGGGGAGAGGGGCAGACAGAAGGGAGAGGGGCAGACAGAGGGGAGAGGGGAAGACAGAAGGGAGAGGGGCAGACAGAGGGAAGAGGGGCAGACAGAGGGGAGAGGGGCAGACAGAAGGGAGAGGGGCAGGCGGAGGGGCAGACAGAAGGGAGAGGAAGTATAAAGGTAGAGAGGGAGACAGAGGGGAGAGGGGAGAGAGGGAGACAGAGGGGAGAGAGGGAGACAGAGGGGAGAGGGGCAGACAGAGGGGAGAGGGGCAGACAGAGGGGAGAGGGGCAGGCAGAGGGGCAGACAGAGGGGAGAGTGGCAGACAGAGGGGAGAGAAAGTATGGGGAGAGAGGGAGACAGAGGGGAGAGGGGAGAGGGCAGACAGAGGGGAGAGGGGCAGACAGAGGGGAGAGGGCAGACAGAGGGGAGAGGGGCAGACAGAGGGGAGAGGGGCAGACAGAGAGAGGGGGGGGTAAGAGGAAGAGGGGTACATTTAGAGGAGAGTGTGTGAGGGAGAGAGAGGTAGAGAGGGAAAGAAAGAGAGAGGGAAGATAGAGGAACAGAAAGGAAGGTCATTGACAGAGAGCGAAAGAGGGAGGGATCCACACCACTCATTGGTCCAGCTGGGCAACAAGAAGCTGGCACCAGCACATAGAACATAATCTGGAGCAGCTTTACACAGGCTGCTAACCACAAGGGATGGGAGCGGGGAGAGAGGGAAAACAGGAAGAGAAAGAGAGAAAATAGAAACAGTGAGTTGGTAGCTAGTGCATCTATCATTTTGTCTAAATACATACACTCACATTCCATTCATTACACAGTGAAACCAACAGCCAGCCCTGAGTGCTATCCCAGTCAGCCGGCGCTGAACCCAACACGCTCACTAAAATCCAATACGCTTACATAAGAGTGTGAGAGAGCCAGTCAAAGTAATCCCTTCCATTCTTACTGCTACTGTTTCAAATATGAGCAATGTGATAGTAGGTCTAACTCTGTAATCACACTGGTTCTGAGCATAGGGATACACTCAGCACTAAGACCCAGCCACTGGAATCACACACAGCAGGATGCCTATCCTCTGCCCAGACTCCCTACTAAACACACTCATCCTTGTCTTACGGACGTCACGTTGCTTGCCTAGCGAATACCACTTCCCCCTGATTCGGCTCATGCAGGCACAACTCAGGACCTCTGATTTGCTAACTGACGTGCCCTCCTTGACAACATTTCGACGGTTTGAGCCACCCAAAAAAAGGTACCAAGTGATGGCTCCATGAGTGACATTGAAAGCTCGCTGTGGAGTCAGCTTTAGGTACATGCTGAACTCTGTTACACTTGCAGTACAGAGAAGCAACACATACAATACTTCACCATGCTCTGCCTGTCCTCCCTAAGGAAACAACCTAGGAGTCCAGTGTTTCCTGTTGTACCCACACACAAGCTGAGCTCTCTCCCTGCTCTGTTTGGAGAAGCAGCCATGGGCAGCGTGGTCTACTCACACGCCCCTCCCCAACCTGCCATGCCCGCTGGGCCATCCACCGCTCTCCCCTCTATCTCCCTCCATCTCCCCAGTCTACTAATCAATTAGCTGAAAATCCAATTAACATTGGAGTGAGACTGGCTGATAGTGATCACTGCTGCCTCCGCCTGCCTGGGCTGCCATAGCTGGCCTGGTAGACACAGCCGGCAGGACTGTTGCCAGATCAGCCAGGCTATCGCCATCACAGTAAAGATACACACTGTGGGAGACGATGGGACAGCAATGTGGTGATATGGTGTCTGTCTCTAACTTGTCATTCATGTGAACTCTATAGGATGATTATTTTGCAGGACAAATACACAGGTGTTAATTACAGCTGTCATGACAATGTCTTCCTTTGTCGTAGTTCTTCTGAGTGTCATACAGTCATGGCCTGGATAGAATAGCTGACACAGCCCAGCAGCACTACAATAACATGTGTTCTCTGTGAGAGCCTACCTCCCAGTAAGGTTAATGGTGTGTTTACAGTGAGCCAAGGTCCTCTATAGACATATAGGATATTCTACAGCAATACGGCATGTTGATCCCTCTCTACCTTGTCCAGTAGTGTCAGGCAAGTGTTTTCAGCAACAAACAGAGCAGCTGGGGCCTTGGGATGTAGACAGGAGGTTACTGCATTGAAACTGAGACTGGGGCTGTAGACAGGAGATCACTGAAACTGAGACTGGGGCTGTAGACAGGAGATCACTGAAACTGAGACTGGGGCTGTAGACAGGAGATCACTGAGACAGGGACTGGGGCTGTAGACAGGAGATCACTGAGACAGG
This sequence comes from Oncorhynchus masou masou, assembly GCF_036934945.1. Taxonomy (NCBI): domain Eukaryota; kingdom Metazoa; phylum Chordata; class Actinopteri; order Salmoniformes; family Salmonidae; genus Oncorhynchus; species Oncorhynchus masou. The sequence goes on from NC_088229.1 coordinate 19,739,325, forward strand.
GACTGGGGCTGTAGACAGGAGATCACTGAAACTGAGACTGGGGCTGTAGACAGGAGATCACTGAGACTGGGACTGGGGCTGTAGACAGGAGATCACTGAGACTGGGACTGGGGCTGTAGACAGGAGATCACTGAGACAGGGACTGGGGCTGTAGACAGGAGATCACTGAGACAGGGACTGGGGCTGTAGACAGGAGATCACTGAGACAGGGACTGGGGCTGTAGACAGGAGATCACTGAGACTGGGACTGGGGCTGTAGACAGGAGATCACTGAGACTGGGACTGTAGACAGGAGGTTACTGCACTGAAACTGAGACTGGGACTGTAGACAGGAGGTTACTGCATTGAAACTGAGACTGGGGATGTAGACAGGAGATCACTGAGACTGGGACTGGGGCTGTAGACAGGAGATCACTGAGACTGGGACTGGGGCTGTAGACAGGAGATCACTGAGACTGGGGATGTAGACAGGAGATGACTGAGACTGGGACTGAGACTGGGGCTGTAGACAGGAGATCACTGAGACTGGGACTGGGGCTGTAGACAGGAGATCACTGAGACTGGGACTGGGGCTGTAGACAGGAGATCACTGAGACTGGGACTGGGGCTGTAGACAGGAGATGACTGAGACTGGGACTGGGGCTGTAGACAGGAGATCACTGAGACTGGGGATGTAGACAGGAGATGACTGAGACTGGGACTGGGGCTGTAGACAGGAGATGACTGAGACTGGGACTGGGGCTGTAGACAGGAGATCACTGAGACTGGGACTGGGGCTGTAGACAGGAGATCACTGAGACTGGGACTGGGGCTGTAGACAGGAGATGACTGAGACTGGGACTGGGGCTGTAGACAGGAGATCACTGAGACTGGGACTGGGGCTGTAGACAGGAGATGACTGAGACTGGGACTGGGGCTGTAGACAGGAGATCACTGAGACTGGGACTGGGGCTGTAGACAGGAGATGACTGAAACTGGGACTGGGGCTGTAGACAGGAGATGACTGAGACTGGGACTGGGGCTGTAGACAGGAGATCACTGAGACTGGGACTGGGGCTGTAGACAGGAGATCACTGAGACTGGGACTGGGGCTGTAGACAGGAGATCACTGAGACTGGGACTGGGGCTGTAGACAGGAGATGACTGAGACTGGGACTGGGGCTGTAGACAGGAGATCACTGAGACTGGGACTGGGGCTGTAGACAGGAGATTACTGCACTGAAACTGAGACTGGGGCTGTAGACAGGAGATTACTGCACTGAAACTGAGACTGGGGCTGTAGACAGGAGATCACTGAGACTGGGACTGGGGCTGTAGACAGGAGATCACTGAGACTGGGACTGGGGCTGTAGACAGGAGATCACTGAGACTGGGACTGGGGCTGTAGACAGGAGATCACTGAGACAGGGACTGGGGCTGTAGACAGGAGATCACTGAGACTGGAACTGGGGCTGTAGACAGGAGATCACTGAGACTGGGACTGGGGCTGTAGACAGGAGATCACTGAGACTGGGGCTGTAGACAGGAGATCACTGAGACTGAGACTGGGGCTGTAGACAGGAGGTTACTGCATTGAAACTGAGACTGGGGATGTAGACAGGAGATCACTGAGACTGGGACTGTAGACAGGAGATCACTGAAACTGGGACTGTAGACAGGAGGTTACTGCACTGAAACTGAGACTGGGGATGTAGACAGGAGATCACTGAGACTGGGACTGGGGCTGTAGACAGGAGATCACTGAGACTGGGGATGTAGACAGGAGATGACTGAGACTGGGACTGGGGCTGTAGACAGGAGATCACTGAGACTGGGACTGGGGCTGTAGACAGGAGATCACTGAGACTGGGACTGGGGCTGGAGACAGGAGATCACTGAGACTGGGACTGTAGACAGGAGGTTACTGCATTGAAACTGAGACTGGGGATGTAGACAGGAGATCACTGAGACTGGGACTGGGGCTGTAGACAGGAGATCACTGAGACTGGGACTGGGGCTGTAGACAGGAGATCACTGAGACTGGGGATGTAGACAGGAGATGACTGAGACTGGGACTGGGGCTGTAGACAGGAGATCACTGAGACTGGGACTGGGGCTGTAGACAGGAGATCACTGAGACTGGGACTGGGGCTGTAGACAGGAGATCACTGAGACTGGGACTGGGGCTGTAGACAGGAGATCACTGAGACTGGGACTGGGGCTGTAGACAGGAGATGACTAAGACTGGGACTGGGGCTGTAGACAGGAGGTTACTGCACTGAAACTGAGACTGGGGCTGTAGACAGGAGATCACTGAAACTGGGACTGGGGCTGTAGACAGGAGATCAATGAGACAGGGACTGGGGCTGTAGACAGGAGATCACTGAGACAGGGACTGGGGCTGTAGACAGGAGATCACTGAGACTGGGACTGGGGCTGTAGACAGGAGATCACTGAGACTGGGACTGGGGCTGTAGACAGGAGATCACTGAGACTGGGACTGGGGCTGTAGACAGGAGATCACTGAGACAGGGACTGGGGCTGTAGACAGGAGATCACTGAGACTGGGACTGGGGCTGTAGACAGGAGATCACTGAGACTGGGGCTGTAGACAGGAGATCACTGAGACTGAGACGGGGGCTGTAGACAGGAGGTTACTGCACTGAAACTGAGACGGGGGCTGTAGACAGGAGGTTACTGCACTGAAACTGAGACGGGGGCTGTAGACAGGAGGTTACTGCACTGAAACTGAGACGGGGGCTGTAGACAGGAGGTTACTGCACTGAAACTGAGACGGGGGGACTGTAGACAGGAGGTTACTGCACTGAAACTGAGACGGGGGCTGTAGACAGGAGGTTACTGCACTGAGACTGAGACGGGGGCTGTAGACAGGAGGTTACTGCACTGAAACTGAGACTGGGGCTGTAGACAGGAGGTTACTGCACTGAAACTGAGACGGGGGCTGTAGACAGGAGGTTACTGCACTGAAACTGAGACTGGGGCTGTAGACAGGAGATGACTGAGACTGGGACTGGGGCTGTAGACAGGAGATCACTGAGACTGGGACTGGGGCTGTAGACAGGAGATCACTGAGACTGGGACTGGGGCTGTAGACAGGAGATCACTGAGACTGGGACTGGGGCTGTAGACAGGAGATCACTGAGACTGGGACTGGGGCTGTAGACAGGAGATTACTGAGACTGGGACTGGGGCTGTAGACAGGAGATCACTGAGACTGGGACTGGGGCTGTAGACAGGAGATTACTGCACTGAAACTGAGACTGGGGCTGTAGACAGGAGATGACTGAGACTGGGACTGGGGCTGTAGACAGGAGATCACTGAAACTGGGACTGGGGCTGTAGACAGGAGATCACTGAGACTGGGACTGGGGCTGTAGACAGGAGATCACTGAGACTGGGACTGGGGCTGTAGACAGGAGATCACTGAGACTGGGACTGGGGCTGTGGAGACAGGAGATCACTGAGACTGGGACTGGGGCTGGAGACAGGAGATCACTGAGACTGGGACTGGGGCTGGAGACAGGAGATCACTGAGACTGGGACTGGGGCTGTAGACAGGAGATCACTGAGACTGGGACTGGGGCTGTAGACAGGAGATCACTGAGACTGGGACTGGGGCTGGAGACAGGAGATCACTGAGACTGGGACTGGGGCTGGAGACAGGAGATCACTGAGACTGGGACTGGGGCTGTAGACAGGAGATCACTGAGACTGGGACTGGGGGACTGTAGACAGGAGATCACTGAGACTGGGACTGGGGCTGTAGACAGGAGATCACTGAGACAGGGACTGGGGCTGTAGACAGGAGATCACTGAGACTGGGACTGGGGCTGTAGACAGGAGATCACTGAGACTGGGACTGGGGCTGTAGACAGGAGATCACTGAGACTGGGACTGGGGCTGGAGACAGGAGATCACTGAGACTGGGACTGGGGCTGTAGACAGGAGATCACTGAGACTGGGACTGGGGCTGTAGACAGGAGATAACTGAGACTGGGACTGGGGCTGTAGACAGGAGATCACTGAGACTGGGACTGGGGCTGTAGACAGGAGATCACTGAGACTGGGACTTGGGCTGTAGACAGGAGATCACTGAGACAGGGACTGGGGCTGTAGACAGGAGATCACTGAGACTGGGACTGAGGCTGTAGACAGGAGATCTCTGAGACTGGGACTGGGACTGTAGACAGGAGATCACTGAGACTGGGACTGGGGCTGTAGACAGGAGATCACTGAGACTGGGGCTGTAGACAGGAGATCACTGAGACTGGGACTGGGGTTGTAGACAGGAGATCACTGAGACTGGGACTGAGGCTGGAGACAGGAGATCAATGAGACTGGGACTGGAGCTGTAGACAGGAGATCACTGAGACTGGGACTGGGGCTGTAGACAGGAGATCACTGAGACTGAGGCTGTAGACAGGAGATCACTGAGACTGGGACTTGGGCTGTAGACAGGAGATCACTGAGACTGAGGCTGTAGACAGGAGATCACTGAGACTGGGACTGGGGCTATAGAAAGGAGATCACTGAGACTGGAACTGAGGCTGTAGAGAGGAGATCACTGAGACTGGAACTGAGGCTGTAGAGAGGAGATCACTGAGACTGGGACTGAGGCTGTAGACAGGAGATCACTGAGACTGGGACTGGAAACAGGAGGTTACTGGGACTGGAGACAGGATGTTACTGAGACTTGGACTGGAAACAGGAGGTTACTGGGACTGCAGACAGGAGGTTACTGGGACTGGGACTTGAGACAGGAGGTTACTGGGACTGGGACTGCAGACAGGAGGTTACTGGGACTGGGACTGTAGACAGGAGGTTACTGGGAATGGGACTGGAGGTTACTGAGACTGGGACTGCAGACAGGAGGTTACTGGGACTGGAGACAGGAGGTTACTGGGACTGGAGACAGGATGTTACTGAGACTGGGACTGGAGACAGGAGGTTACTGAGACTGGGACTGGAGACAGGAGGTTACTGGGACTGGGACTGGAGACAGGAGGTTACTGGGACTGGGACTGCAGACAGGAGGTTACTGGGACTGGGACTGGAGACAGGAGGTTACTGGGACTGGGACTGCAGACAGGAGGTTACTGGGACTGGGACTGTAGACAGGAGGTTACTGGGAATGGGACTGGAGGTTACTGAGACTGGGACTGCAGACAGGAGGTTACTGGGACTGGGACTGGAGACAGGAGGTTACTGGGACTGGAGACAGGATGTTACTGAGACTGGGACTGGAGACAGGAGGTTACTGAGACTGGGACTGCAGACAGGAGGTTACTGAGACTGGGACTGGAGACAGGAGGTTACTGAGACTGGGACTGGAGACAGGAGGTTACTGAGACTGGGACTGCAGACAGGATGTTACTGGGACTGGGACTGGAGACAGGAGGTTACTGGGACTGGAGACAGGAGGTTACTGGGACTGGGACTGCAGACAGGAGGTTACTGGGACATGACTGGAGACAGGAGGTTACTGGGAATGGGACTGGAGGTTACTGAGACTGGGACTGCAGACAGGAGGTTACTGGGACTGGGACTGGAGACAGGAGGTTACTGGGACTGGAGACAGGATGTTACTGAGACTGGGACAGGAGACAGGAGGTTACTGAGACTGGGACTGGAGACAGGAGGTTACTGGGACTGGGACTGCAGACAGGATGTTACTGGGACTGGGACTGCAGACAGAATGTTACTGTGACTGGGACTGGGACTGCAGACAGGAGGTTACTGGGACTGGGACTGGAGACAGGAGGTTACTGGGACTGGGACTGGAGACAGGAGGTTACTGGGACTGGAGACAGGAGGTTACTGGGACTGGGACTGCAGACAGGAGGTTACTGGGACTGGGACTGGAGACAGGAGGTTACGGGGACTGGAGACAGGACGTTACTGGGACTGGGACTGCAGACAGGAGGATACTGGGACTGGGACTGCAGACAGGAGGTTACTGGGACTGGAGACAGGATGTTTCTGAGACTGGGACTGGAGACAGGAGGTTACTGAGACTGGGACTGGAGACAGGAGGTTACTGGGACTGGGACTGGAGACAGGAGGTTACTGGGACTGGGACTGCAGACAGGAGGTTACTGGGACTGGGACTGGAGACAGGAGGTTACTGGGACTGGGACTGCAGACAGGAGGTTACTGGGACTGGGACTGGAGACAGGAGGTTACTGGGACTGGAGACAGGAGGTTACTTGGACTGGAGACAGGATGTTACTGAGACTGGGACTGGAGACAGGAGGTTACTTGGACTGGGACTGCAGACAGGAGGTTACTGAGACTGGGACTGGAGACAGGAGATCACTGAGACTGGGACTGGAAACAGGAGGTTACTGGGACTGGAGACAGGAGGTTACTGGGACTGGAGACAGGATGTTACTGAGACTTGGACTGGAAACAGGAGGTTACTGGGACTGCAGACAGGAGGTTACTGGGACTGGGACTGGAGACAGGAGGTTACTGGGACTGGGACTGCAGACAGGAGGTTACTGGGACTGGGACTGTAGACAGGAGGTTACTGGGAATGGGACTGGAGGTTACTGAGACTGGGACTGCAGACAGGAGGTTACTGGGACTGGAGACAGGAGGTTACTGGGACTGGAGACAGGATGTTACTGAGACTGGGACTGGAGACAGGAGGTTACTGAGACTGGGACTGGAGACAGGAGGTTACTGGGACTGGAGACTGGAGACTGGGACTGGGACTGGGACTGCAGACAGGAGGTTACTGGGACTGGGACTGGAGACAGGAGGTTACTGGGACTGGGACTGCAGACAGGAGGTTACTGGGACTGGGACTGGAGACAGGAGGTTACTGGGAATGGGACTGGAGGTTACTGAGACTGGGACTGCAGACAGGAGGTTACTGGGACTGGGACTGGAGACAGGAGGTTACTGGGACTGGAGACAGGATGTTACTGAGACTGGGACTGGAGACAGGAGGTTACTGAGACTGGGACTGCAGACAGGAGGTTACTGAGACTGGGACTGGAGACAGGAGGTTACTGAGACTGGGACTGGAGACAGGAGGTTACTGAGACTGGGACTGCAGACAGGATGTTACTGGGACTGGGACTGGAGACAGGAGGTTACTGGGACTGGAGACAGGTTACTGGGACTGGAACTGCAGACAGGAGGTTACTGGGACATGACTGGAGACAGGAGGTTACTGGAAATGGGACTGGAGGTTACTGAGACTGGGACTGCAGACAGGAGGTTACTGGGACTGGGACTGGAGACAGGAGGTTAGTGGGACTGGAGACAGGATGTTACTGAGACTGGGACAGGAGACAGGAGGTTACTGAGACTGGGACTGGAGACAGGAGGTTACTGGGACTGGGACTGCAGACAGGATGTTACTGGGACTGGGACTGCAGACAGGATGTTACTGAGACTGGGACTGGGACTGCAGACAGGAGGTTACTGGGACTGGGACTGGAGACAGGAGGTTACTGGGACTGGGACTGGAGACAGGAGGTTACTGGGACTGGAGACAGGAGGTTACTGGGACTGGGACTGCAGACAGGAGGTTACTGGGACTGGGACTGGAGACAGGAGGTTACTGGAGACAGGACGTTACTGGGACTGGGACTGGAGACAGGAGGTTACTGGGACTGGGACTGCAGACAGGAGGTTACTGGGACTGGAGACAGGATGTTTCTGAGACTGGGACTGGAGACAGGAGGTTACTGAGACTGGGACTGGAGACAGGAGGTTACTGGGACTGGGACTGGAGACAGGAGGTTACTGGGACTGGGACTGCAGACAGGAGGTTACTGGGACTGGGACTGGAGACAGGAGGTTACTGGGACTGGGACTGCAGACAGGAGGTTACTGGGACTGGGACTGGAGACAGGAGGTTACTGGGACTGGAGACAGGAGGTTACTTGGACTGGAGACAGGATGTTACTGAGACTGGGACTGGAGACAGGAGGTTACTTGGACTGGAGACAGGAGGTTACTGAGACTGGGACTGGAGACAGGAGGTTACTTGGACTGGGACTGCAGACAGGAGGTTACTGGAACTGGGACTGCAGACAGGAGGTTACTGAGACTGGGACTGGAGACTGGAGGTTACTGAGCCTGGGACTGCAGACAGGAGGTTACTGAGACTGGGACTGGAGACAGGAGGTTACTGGGACTGGAGACAGGAGGTTACTGAGACTGGGACTGCAGACAGGAGGTTACTGAGACTGGGACTGGAGACAGGAGGTTACTGAGACTGGGACTGGAGACAGGAGGTTAATGAGACTGGGACTGGGACTGGAGACAGGAGGTTACTGGGACTGGAGACAGGAGGTTACTGAGACTGGGACTGGAGACAGGAGGTTACTGAGACTGGGACTGCAGACAGGAGGTTACTGAGACTGGGACTGGAGACAGGAGGTTACTGAGACTGGGACTGGAGACAGGAGGTTACTGAGACTGGGACTGCAGACAGGAGGTTACTGGGACTGGAGACAGGAGGTTACTGGAACTGGGACTGCAGACAGGAGTGTTACTGAGACTGGGACTGCAGACAGGAGGTTACTGGGACTGGAGACAGGAGGTTACTGGAACTGGGACTGCAGACAGGAGGTTACTGGGACTGGAGACAGGAGGTTACTGGAACTGGGACTGCAGACAGGAGGTTACTGAGACTGGGACTGCAGACAGGAGGTTACTGGGACTGGAGACAGGAGGTTACTGAGACTGGGACTGCAGACAGGGTGTTACTGAGACTGGGACTGCAGACAGGAGGTTACTGAGCCTGGGACTGGAGACAGGAGGTTACTGAGACTGGGACTGGAGACAGGAGGTTACTGAGACTAGGACTGCAGACAGGGGGTTACTGGGACTGGGACTGGAGACAGGAGGTTACTGAGACTGGGACTGGAGACAGGAGGTTACTGAGACTGGGACTGGAGACAGGAGGTTACTGAGACTGGAGACAGGAGGTTACTGAGACTGGAGACAGGAGGTTACTGAGACTGGGACTGGAGACAGGAGGTAACTGGGACTGGAGACAAGAGGTTACTGAGACTGGAGACAGGAGGTTACTGAGACTGGAGACAGGAGGTTACTGAGACTGGGACTGGAGACAGGAGGTTACTGAGACTGGGACTGCAGACAGGGGGTTACTGGGACTGGGACTGGAGACAGGAGGTTACTGGAACTGGGACTGCAGACAGGAGGTTAATGAGACTGGGACTGGAGACAGGAGGTTACTGAGACTGGGACTGGAGACAGGAGGTTACTGAGACTGGGACTGGAGACAGGAGGTTACTGAGACTGGAGACAGGAGGTTACTGAGACTGGAGACAGGAGGTTACTGAGACTGGGACTGGAGACAGGAGGTTACTGGGACTGGAGACAAGAGGTTACTGAGACTGGAGACAGGAGGTTACTGAGACTGGAGACAGGAGGTTACTGAGACTGGGACTGGAGACAGGAGGTTACTGGGACTGGAGACAAGAGGTTACTGGGACTAGAGACAGGAGGCTACTGAGACTGGAGACAGGAGGTTACTGGGACTGGAGACAGAAGGTTACTGGGACTGGAGACAAGAGGTTACTGGGACTGGAGACAGGAGGTTACTGAGACTGGGACTGGGACTGGAGACAGGATGTTACTGAGACTGGGACTGGAGACAGGAGGTTACTGAGACTGGGACTGGAGACAGGATGTTACTGGGACTGGAGACAGGAGGTTACTGGGACATGACTGGAGACAGGAGATTATTGAGACTGGGACTGGAGACAGGAGGTTCCTGGGACTGGAACTGGGACTGGAGACAGGAGGTTACTGAGACTGGGACTGGGACTGCAGACAGGAGGTTACTGAGACTGGGACTGCAGACAGGGGGTTACTGGGACTGGGACTGGGACTGGGACTGCAGACAGTAGGTTACTGAGACTGGGACTGGAGACAGGACGTTACTGAGACTGGGACTGGGACTGGAGACAGGAGGTTACTGGAGGTTACTGGACTGGAGACAGGATGTTACTGAGACTGGGACTGGAGACAGGACGTTACTGAGACTGGGACTGGGACTGGAGACAGGAGGTTACTGAGACTGGGACTGGAGACAGGAGGTTCCTGGGACTGGAACTGGGACTGGAGACAGGAGGTTACTGGGACTGGGACTGCAGACAGGAGGTTACTGAGACTGGGACTGCAGACAGGGGGTTACTGAGACTGGGACTGGGACTGCAGACAGTAGGTTACTGAGACTGGGACTGGAGACAGGACGTTACTGAGACTGGGACTGGGACTGGAGACAGGAGTTTACTGAGACTGGGAGTGGAGACAGGAGGTTACTGGGACATGACTGGAGACAGGAGGTTCCTGAGACTGGGACTGGGACTGCAGACAGGAGGTTACTGAGACTGGGACTGGAGACAGGAGGTTACTGAGACTGGGACTGCAGACAGGAGGTTACTGAGACTGGGACTGCAGACAGGGGGTTACTGAGACTGGGACTGGGACTGCAGACAGTAGGTTACTGAGACTGGGACTGGAGACAGGACGTTACTGAGACTGGGACTGGGACTGGAGACAGGAGTTTACTGAGACTGGGAGTGGAGACAGGAGGTTACTGGGACATGACTGGAGACAGGAGGTTCCTGGGACTGGGGCTGAAAACAGGGGGTTACCGGGACTGGGACTGGAGACAGGAGGTTAATGAGACTGGGACTGGGACTGGGACTGGGACTGGGACTGGAGACAGGAGGTTACTGGGACTGCAGACAGGGGGTTACCGGGACTGGGAATGGGACTGGAGGCAAGAGGTTAATGGGACTGGGACTGGAGACAGGAGGTTACTGAGACTGGGACTGGAGACAGGAGGTTACAGAGACTGGGACTGGGACTGGAGACAGGAGGTTACTGAGACTGGGACTGGAGACAGGAGGTTACTGAGAATGGGACTGGAGACAGGAGAATACTGAGACTGGGACTGGAGACAGGAGGTTACTGAGACTGGGAATGGGACTGGAGGCAAGAGGTTAATGGGACTGGGACTGGAGACAGGAGGTTACTGAGACTGGGACTGGAGACAGGAGGTTACTGAGACTGGGACTGGAGACAGGAGATTACAGAGACTGGGACTGGGACTGGGACTGGAGACAGAAGGTTACTGAGACTGGGACTGCAGACAGGAGGTTACTGAGACTGGGACTGGAGACAGGAGGTTACTGAGACTGGGACTGGAGACAGGAGGTTACAGAGACTGGGACTGGGACTGGGACTGGGACTGGAGACAGGAGGTTACTGAGACTGGGACTGGAGACAGGAGGTTACTGGGACTGGGACTGGAGACAGGAGGTTACTGAGACTGGGACTGGAGACAGGAGGTTACTGAGACTGGGACTGGAGACAGGAGGTTACTGAGACTGGGACTGGAGACAGGAGGCTACTGGAGACTGGAGACAGGAGGTTACTGGGACTGGAGACAAGAGGTTACTGGGACTGGAGACAGGAGGTTACTGAGGAGACTGGAGACAGGAGGCTACTGAGACTGGAGACAGGAGGTTACTGGGACTGGAGACAAGAGGTTACTGGGACTGGAGACAGGAGGCTACTGAGACTGGAGACAGGAGGTTACTGAGACTGGAGACAGGAGGTTACTGAGACTGGGACTAGGAGACAGGAGGTTACTGAGACTGGGACTGGAGACAGGAGGTTACTGAGACTGGGACTGGAGACAGGAAGTTACTGAGACTGGGACTGGAGACAGGAGGTTACTGAGACTGGGACTGAGACTGGGACTGGGACTGGGACTGGAGACAGACAGGTTACTGAGACTGGGACTGCAGACAGGAGGTTACTGAGACTGGGACTGGAGACAGGAGGTTACTGAGACTGGGACTGGAGACAGGAGGTTACTGAGACTGGGACTGGAGACAGGAGGTTACTGAGACTGGGACTGGAGACAGGAGGTTACTGAGACTGGGACTGGAGACAGGAGGCTACTGAGACTGGAGACAGGAGGTTACTGGGACTGGAGACAAGAGGTTACTGGGACTGGAGACAGGAGGCTACTGAGACTGGAGACAGGAGGCTACTGAGACTGGAGACAGGAGGTTACTGGGACTGGAGACAAGAGGTTACTGGGACTGGAGACAGGAGGCTACTGAGACTGGAGACAGGAGGCTACTGAGACTGGAGACAGGAGGTTACTGAGACTGGGACTAGAGACAGGAGGTTACTGAGACTGGGACTAGAGACAGGATGTTACTGAGACTGGGACTGGAGACAGGAAGTTACTGAGACTGGGACTGGAGACAGGAGGTTACAGAGACTGGGACTGGGACTGGGACTGGAGACAGAAGGTTACTGAGACTGGGACTGCAGACAGGAGGTTACTGAGACTGGGACTGGAGACAGGAGGTTACTGAGACTGGGACTGGAGACAGGAGGTTACAGAGACTGGGACTGGGACTGGAGACAGGAGGTTACTGAGACTGGGACTGGAGACAGGAGGTTACTGGGACTGGACAGGAGGTTACTGACTGGGACTGGAGACAGGAGGTTACTGAGACTGGGACTGGAGACAGGAGGTTACTGAGACTGGGACTGGAGACAGGAGGTTACTGAGACTGGGAATGGAGACAGGAGGTTACTGAGACTGGGACTGGAGACAGGAGGCTACTGAGACTGGAGACAGGAGGTTACTGGGACTGGAGACAGGAGGCTACTGAGACTGGAGACAGGAGGCTACTGAGACTGGAGACAGGAGGTTACTTTGACTGGAGACAGGATGTTACTGAGACTGGGACTGGAGACAGGAGGTTACTGAGACTGGGACTGGAGACAGGACTGGGACTGGAGACAGGAGGTTACTGGGACATGGGACTGGAGACAGGAGGTTACTGGGACATGAGACTGGGACTGGAGACAGGAGGTTCCTGGGACTGGAACTGGGACTGGATACAGGAGGTTACTGAGACTGGGACTGGGACTGCAGACAGGAGGTTACTGAGACTGGGACTGCAGACAGGGGGTTACTGGGACTGGGACTGGGACTGGGACTGCAGACAGTAGGTTACTGAGACTGGGACTGGAGACAGGACGTTACTGAGACTGGGACTGGGACTGGAGACAGGAGGTTACTGGGACTGGAGACAGGATGTTACTGAGACTGGGACTGGAGACAGGACGTTACTGAGACTGGGACTGGGACTGGAGACAGGAGGTTACTGAGACTGGGACTGGAGACAGGAGGTTCCTGGGACTGGAACTGGGACTGGAGACAGGAGGTTACTGGGACTGGGACTGCAGACAGGAGGTTACTGAGACTGGGACTGCAGACAGGGGGTTACTGAGACTGGGACTGGGACTGCAGACAGTAGGTTACTGAGACTGGGACTGGAGACAGGACGTTACTGAGACTGGGACTGGGACTGGAGACAGGAGTTTACTGAGACTGGGAGTGGAGACAGGACGTTACTGAGACTGGGACTGGGACTGGAGACAGGAGTTTACTGAGACTGGGAGTGGAGACAGGAGGTTACTGGGACATGACTGGAGACAGGAGGTTCCTGAGACTGGGACTGGGACTGCAGACAGGAGGTTACTGAGACTGGGACTGGAGACAGGAGGTTACTGAGACTGGGACTGCAGACAGGAGGTTACTGAGACTGGGACTGCAGAGACAGGGGGGTTACTGACACTGGGACTGGGACTGCAGACAGTAGGTTACTGAGACTGGGACTGGAGACAGGAGGTTACTGAGACTGGGACTGGGACTGGAGACAGGAGTTTACTGAGACTGGGAGTGGAGACAGGAGGTTACTGGGACTGACTGGAGACAGGAGGTTCCTGGGACTGGGGCTGCAGACAGGGGGTTACCGGGACTGGGACTGGAGACAGGAGGTTACTGAGACTGGGACTGGAGACAGGAGGTTACAGAGACTGGGACTGGGACTGGGACTGGAGACAGGAGGTTACTGAGACTGGGACTGGAGACAGGAGGTTACTGAGAATGGGACTGGATACAGGAGAATACTGAGACTGGGACTGGAGACAGGAGGTTACTGAGACTGGGAATGGGACTGGAGGCAAGAGGTTAATGGGACTGGGACTGGAGACAGGAGGTTACTGAGACTGGGACTGGAGACAGGAGGTTACTGAGACTGGGACTGGAGACAGGAGATTGGGACTGGACAGAGACTGGGACTGGGACTGGGACTGGAGACAGAAGGTTACTGAGACTGGGACTGCAGACAGGAGGTTACTGAGACTGGGACTGGAGACAGGAGGTTACTGGGAGACTGGGACTGGAGACAGGAGGTTACTGGGACTGAGACTGGGACTGGGACTGGGACTGGGACTGGGACTGGAGACAGGAGGTTACTGAGACTGGGACTGGAGACAGGAGGTTACTGGGACTGGGACTGGAGACAGGAGGTTACTGAGACTGGGACTGGAGACAGGAGGTTACTGAGACTGGGACTGGAGACAGGAGGTTACTGAGACTGGGACTGGAGACAGGAGGCTACTGAGACTGGAGACAGGAGGTTACTGGGACTGGAGACAAGAGGTTACTGGGACTGGAGACAGGAGGCTACTGAGACTGGAGACAGGAGGCTAGACTGGACTGGAGACAGGAGGTTACTGGGACTGGAGACAAGAGGTTACTGGGACTGGAGACAGGAGGTTACTGAGACTGGAGACAGGAGGTTACTGGACTGGAGACAGGAGGTTACTGAGACTGGGACTGAGACAGGAGGTTACTGAGACTGGGACTGAGACAGGATGTTACTGAGACTGGGACTGGAGACAGGAGGTTACTGAGACTGGGACTGGAGACAGGAGGTTAATGGGAGAGACTGGGACTGGGACTGGGACTGGAGACAGGAGGTTACTGAGACTGGGACTGCAGACAGGAGGTTACTGAGACTGGGACTGGAGACAGGAGGTTACTGAGACTGGGACTGGAGACAGGAGGTTAATGAGACTGGGACTGGGACTGGAGACAGGAGGTTACTGAGACTGGGACTGCAGACAGGAGGTTACTGAGACTGGGACTGGAGACAGGAGGTTACTGGGAGACTGACTGCAGACAGGAGGTTACTGAGACTGGGACTGGAGACAGGAGGTTACTGAGACTGGGACTGGAGACAGGAGGTTACTGAGACTGGGAATGGAGACAGGAGGTTACTGAGACTGGGACTGGAGACAGGAGGCTACTGAGACTGGAGACAGGAGGTTACTGGGACTGGAGACAGGAGGTTACTGGGACTGGAGACAGGAGGCTACTGAGACTGGAGACAGGAGGCTTACTGAGACTGGAGACAGGAGGTTAATGAGGAGGAGGTTACTGGGACTGGAGACAAGAGGTTACTGGGACTGGAGACAGGAGGTTACTGAGACTGGAGACAGGAGGCTACTGAGACTGGAGACAGGAGGTTACTGAGACTGGGACTAGAGACAGGAGGTTACTGAGACTGGGACTAGAGACAGGAGTTACTGAGACTGGGACTGGAGACAGGAGGTTACTGGACTGGGACTGAGACAGGAGGTTACTGGGACTGGAGACAGGAGGTTACTGAGACTGGGACTGGAGACAGGAGGTTACCGGGACTGGGACTGGAGACAGGAGGTTAATGAGACTGGGACTGGGACTGGGACTGGAGACAGGAGGTTAATGAGACTGGGACTGGGACTGGAGACAGGAGGTTACTGGGACTGGAGACAGGGGTTACTGAGACTGGGACTGGAGACAGGAGGTTACTGAGACTGGGACTGGAGACAGGAGGTTACTGGGACTGGAGACAGGAGGTTACTGAGACTGGGACTGGGACTGGAGACAGGAGGTTACTGGGACTGGAGACAGGAGGTTACTGAGACTGGGACTGGGACTGGATACAGGAGGTTACTGGGACTGGAGACAGGAGGTTACTGAGACTGGGACTAGAGACAGGAGGTTACTGAGACTGGGACTAGAGACAGGATGTTACTGAGACTGGGACTGGAGACAGGAAGTTACTGAGACTGGGACTGGAGACAGGAGGTTACAGAGACTGGGACTGGGACTGGGACTGGAGACAGAAGGTTACTGAGACTGGGACTGCAGACAGGAGGTTACTGAGACTGGGACTGGAGACAGGAGGTTACTGAGACTGGGACTGGAGACAGGAGGTTACAGAGACTGGGACTGGGACTGGAGACAGGAGGTTACTGAGACTGGGACTGGAGACAGGAGGTTACTGGGACTGGGACTGGAGACAGGAGGTTACTGAGACTGGGACTGGAGACAGGAGGTTACTGAGACTGGGACTGGAGACAGGAGGTTACTGAGACTGGGAATGGAGACAGGAGGTTACTGAGACTGGGACTGGAGACAGGAGGCTACTGAGACTGGAGACAGGAGGTTACTGGGACTGGAGACAAGAGGTTACTGGGACTGGAGACAGGAGGCTACTGAGACTGGAGACAGGAGGCTACTGAGACTGGAGACAGGAGGTTACTGGGACTGGAGACAAGAGGTTACTGGGACTGGAGACAGGAGGCTACTGAGACTGGAGACAGGAGGCTACTGAGACTGGGACTAGAGACAGGAGGTTACTGAGACTGGGACTAGAGACAGGATGTTACTGAGACTGGGACTGGAGACAGGAGGTTACTGAGACTGGGACTAGAGACAGGAGGTTACTGGGACTGGAGACAGGAGGTTACTGAGACTGGGACTAGAGACAGGAGGTTACTGGGACTGGAGACAGGAGGTTACTGAGACTGGGACTGGGACTGCAGACAGGAGGTTACTGAGACTGGGACTGGGACTGGAGACAGGAGGTTACTGGGACTGGAGACAGGGGGTTACTGAGACTGGGACTAGAGACAGGAGGTTACTGAGACTGGGACTAGAGACAGGAGGTTACTGGGACTGGAGACAGGAGGTTACTGAGACTGGGACTGGGACTGCAGACAGGAGGTTACTGAGACTGGGACTGGGACTGCAGACAGGAGGTTACTGAGACTGGGACTGGGACTGGAGACAGGAGGTTACTGGGACTGGAGACAGGAGGTTACTGAGACTGGGACTAGAGACAGGAGGTTACTGGGACTGGAGACAGGAGGTTACTGAGACTGGGACTGGAGACAGGAGGTTACTGAGACTGGGACTGGGACTGGGACTGCAGACAGTAGGTTGGGTAGGACTGGGTAGGACTGGGAAGGACTGGGTAGGACTGGGTAGAACTGGGAAGGACTGGGCAGGACTGGGAAGGACTGGGTAGGACTGGGCAGGACTGGGTAGGACTGGGAAGGACTGGGAAGGACTGGGAAGGACTGGGTAGGACTGGGTAGGACTGGGTAGGACTGGGAAGGACTGGGTAGGACTGGGAAGGACTGGGTAGGACTGGGAAGGACTGGGCAGGACTGGGAAGGACTGGGTAGGACTGGGTAGGACTGGGTAGGACTGGGTAGGACTGGGAATGACTGGGTAGGACTGGGAAGGACTGGGCAGGACTGGGAAGGACTGGGTAGGACTGGGAAGGACTGGGAAGGACTGGGAAGGACTGGGAAGGACTGGGAAGGACTGGGTAGGACTGGGTAGGACTGGGAAGGACTGGGTAGGACTGGGAATGACTGGGTAGGACTGGGAAGGACTGGGCAGGACTGGGAAGGACTGGGTAGGACTGGGCAGGACTGGGAAGGACTGGGCAGGACTGGGAAGGACTGGGTTGGACTGGGCAGGACTGGGTAGGACTTGGTAGGACTGGGTAGGACTGGGAAGGACTGGGTAGGACTGGGTGGGACTGGGAAGGACTGGGTAGGACTGGGTAGGACTGGGTAGGACTGGGCAGGACTGGGTAGAACTGGGTAGGACTGGGTAGGACTGGGTAGAACTGGGCAGGACTGGGTAGGACTGGGTAGGACTGGGTAGGACTGGGAAGGACTGGGTAGGACTGGTGCACTCGCCTTCCTCTTCCGGCCTGTTCAATGTGAACAGGCTGTCATTGTAAATAGGAAATTGTTCTTAATTGACTCGCCTGGATAAATAAAGGTTAAAATTAAATTAATTAAAAAACCCACCGGATGTCTGGCTGGCCAGCTGGTTGACTGACTGGTTGAATGGGTGACAGGCTGGGACTGGGTCAGGATGTCTGGTTGACTGACTGGTTGAATGGGTGACAGGCTGGGACTGGGTCAGGATGTCTGGTTGACTGACTGGTTGAATGGGTGACAGGCTGGGACTGGGTCAGGATGTCTGGTTGACTGACTGGTTGAATGGGTGACAGGCTGGGACTGGGTCAGGATGTCTGGTTGACTGACTGGTTGAATGGGTGACAGGCTGGGACTGTGTCAGGATGTCTGGTTGACTGACTGGTTGAATGGGTGACAGGCTGGGACTGGGTCAGGATGTCTGGTTGACTGACTGGTTGAATGGGTGACAGGCTGGGACTGGGTCA
Source organism: Oncorhynchus masou masou (assembly GCF_036934945.1). Taxonomy (NCBI): domain Eukaryota; kingdom Metazoa; phylum Chordata; class Actinopteri; order Salmoniformes; family Salmonidae; genus Oncorhynchus; species Oncorhynchus masou. Next base: position 19,757,732 of record NC_088229.1, read on the forward strand.
GGATGTCTGGTTGAATGACTGGTTGAATGGGTGACAGGCTGGGACTGGGTCAGGATGTCTGGTTGACTGACTGGTTGAATGGGTGACAGGCTGGGACTGGGTCAGGATGTCTGGTTGACTGACTGGTTGAATGGGTGACTGGCTGGGACTGGGTCAGGATGTCTGGTTGACAGACTGGTTGAATGGGTGACACGCTGGGACTGGGTCAGGATGTCTGGTTGACTGACTGGTTGAATGGCTGGCTGGGACTGGGACAGGATGTCTGGCTGGCCAGCTGGTTGACTGACTGGTTGAATGGGTGGCTGGCTGGGACTGGGACAGGGTACATCTCTCTCTGTCCCTCTGCTACTGTCATGTTTATCATAACAATAAATCACATCAGTTATTATACATTTAAAAAGAGAGTGAATTACAGTCATACTGTGTGGAGAACATGTCTTCACAATGTAGAACTAGTCTGCCAGTTGGTGGCCTCAAACATGGACCAATGAAATTCCCACATGCAAAGCAATTCTCAGAACACATTCATGACACGTGATATTACAGTTCCCACCTGCAGGTGCGGAGAGGTGGTGTTGGGTATCACAGTTTCACCTGCAGAGTAGGAAAGGGTGGGGGTGTTGGATACCACAGTTCCACCTGCAGAGTAGGAAAGGGGTGGGGGTGTTGGATACCACAGTTCCACCTGCAGAGTAGGAAAGGGGTGGGGGTGTTGGATACCACAGTTCCACCTGCAGAGTAGGAAAGGGGTGGGGGTGTTGGACCAATGACAGTTCCACCTGCAGAGTAGGAAAGGGGTTCATGTTGGATACCACAGTTCCACCTGCAGGTAGGAAAGGGGTGGGGGTGTTGGATACCACAGTTCCACCTGCAGAGTAGGAAAGGGGTGGGGGTGTTGGATACCACAGTTCCACCTGCAGAGTAGGAAAGGGGTGGGGGTGTTGGATACCACAGTTCCACCTGCAGAGTAGGAAAGGGGTGGGGGTGTTGGATACCACAGTTCCACCTGCAGATTAGGAAAGGGGTGGGGGTGTTGGATACACAGTTCCACCTGCAGAGTAGGAAAGGGGTGGGGGTGTTGGATACCACAGTTCCACCTGCAGAGTAGGAAAGGGGTGGGGGTGTTGGATACCACAGTTCCACCTGCAGAGTAGGAAAGGGGTGGGGGTGTTGGATACCACAGTTCCACCTGCAGAGTAGGAAAGAGGTGGGGGTGTTGGATACCACAGTTCCACCTGCAGAGTAAGAAAGGGGTGGGGGTGTTGGATACCACAGTTCCACCTGCAGAGTAGGAAAGGGGTGGGGGTGTTGGATACCACAGTTCCACCTGCAGAGTAGGAAAGGGGTGGGGGTGTTGGATATGACAGTTCCACCTGGAAAGGGGGTAGATGTTAGTGAGGAATACAGTGGG
>NC_088229.1:20385515-20388015 GCF_036934945.1 Oncorhynchus masou masou
TAGAGAGAACACTGTGTTTCAGCGAGCTCCCGTGGCATTCGCAAATTTATATTTTTACATTAATCTCCTAGCTTGAAAAAGTGGTGGAATTGGCTAAATAAATTATCCTACAATGAGTCTTGACGGCTATTTCTCAAAAATCTCCGACAACATGCCCAACAGAACTACTAAGAACTCGACCAAAACCACCAACCCTGTAGATGTGCATGAGGAGCTAGTTAACGTTAGCGAAGCTAACACCATTGCGGATCCAGGCACAATGGACCTGGTGATTCAAAAGATGACTGATAAGATAAGATAAGATAAGAACGGTCTTGGAAGCAATAGCAGGCCATTCAGCTGAACTACAGAGGGTTGTGAAAAGTGTTGTTGAGGCGGAAGGAAGAATTGCTGCAGTGGAAACTTCAACGACATCTATGGACACTAAGATAAAAGCACTTGAGGAACAGGTGCGCGAAATGGCGGAGCACATTGAGGACTTGGATAATCGAGGACGCAGATGCAATATTCGTGTTGTGGGACTCCCGGAAAATTCTGAAGGGACACGTTCAGTAAAATTCTTTGAGGAATGGATCCCTGGCTACCTACAAATGGACACAAAGGCTGGTCGTGTGAAGCTGGACAGAGCCCATCGCTCTCAAGCACCGATACCCGGTCCCAACCAGTGCCCACGGCAGGTGGTTATAAAGTTCCACAACTTCACCGACAAGCAGCGCGTCATGGACGCGGCTAGAAACATCGGCTCTGATGGTAGTCAACGTAAAAGTCCAAAGGTCTCATTCGTCAATGATTATTCCACTGCGGTTGTACGAAGACGCAAAGCGTTTGATGAGACGAAGGCTCGACTCAGGAGAATGAAGATGGACTAGGCACTGTTGTACCCGGACACATTGAAGATTATGGTCAACGGATCACCTAAAAAACTCTACACACCTGAAGAGGCTGCTGCGTTTATTGACTCTCTCGGGTAAATAACTTTAAGCTGCACCTCCGCAGCATTGGATAACTTTGTTTATTTTTGGTTGAATCTGATCATGAAACAGTGGTGTGAGTTCTCACGTACTCCGGCTCAGTATTATTCGTATCTTTATTCTTTTTCTTGCTTAAGTAATAGCCACTATAGCTCAGGCTGAGATATGTGTGAATCCATATTGGTGCCCAGGCTTGGTTTTAGGTGGAAGAACCTCAATCTTCTTCTATTGATTTTCATTTCCATATATATATAAAGGAGGAGGCTATTGAGCAGCAATGCGGACTTAAGAGTTTACATTGGAAAGTTGAAATCCCCTGCATGTTAGCTAGTGGGAAAACCCCCTTTTGTATCTTTACATGTTTAATTGTTGGGTTTAGTATAGTTCGAGTTCAGGGTTCATATCGTTTGTTTATGCTCTGTGAGATAGAGGAGAGTTCAACACATGGAAAAAGGTACCACCCCATGTTTACAGTAGGATCCAGTCTGGATATTGAATGGTCAAGGCACAATGGCAGGTAACAGACTGCGTGTATGTACATGGAACATTAGAGGGAGCCATAACCCCATTAAAAGGAATACGTTTTTTTTTTTTTTTTTTAATAAAATATTGATATTGCCTTGTTGCAAGAAACTAATTTGGATGATAAGGAGCACCTGAAATTACAACAAGGGGGGTTTGGTCAAGTGTTTTTCTCATCATTTACATCCAGAAGTAGAGGTGTAGCAATTCTGGTGAAAAATAACTTACCACTTAAGGTCTTGAATTGTGTGAAAGATAAATTTGGTCGCTTTGATATAATTAATGGTAATTTACAAGGGCAGAACATTTCCATAATGAATATTTACTTCCCCCCTGCTCACCCCTCTGATTTCCTCACTAAGGTATTTTTAGACTTTTCAGAATTAAACTCGAACACTGCAGTGGTTGGAGGAGATTTTAACTGCTTGTTGAACCCCCTTATTGATAAGTTTCCCAGCGGTATAGCTTCACTCTCTTCTCAAGCTAAGTTACTTAAAGCTATTTGTGATGATCTGGGGTATGCAGATGTCTGGAGAGCTTTTCATCCCTCCAACAGAGAGCTCACTTTTTTCACCGCACCTCATGGATGTCAGACTAGAATAGATTACTTTTATTTGATTTATGCTCAGGAGGTCTTTGCAGTTTGTTTTATCCCCTAGGATAGGAAGCATAGTCATATCTGATCATGCTGAGGTGATCCTGGACATAAAACTCAACGGGGCATTCAATCGGTCAAGACATTGGAGGTTGAATACAACCATTCTTAAAGAACAAACATTAACATCATATTTTATTACAGAGTTTAAAGCATTTTTCTCTATTAACTCTCAATCAACAGACAACCCCTCGCTCTTTTGGGAAACCTATAAAGCGTATGCCAGGGGTCTGATTATGTCATACACAGCTACTAAGAGACGGAAAATGTGTGAAAAGCAAAAAATGTTAGAGGGTGAATTAGGAACTAAAGAGAAGGACTACATTAAAACTCCCACTCCTGCCCTATTAAA
>NC_088229.1:20393015-20453015 GCF_036934945.1 Oncorhynchus masou masou
TAAGGATCTCCTTTGGAACCCCTACCCTGGTGAACAAGAGCACTAATTCCTTTGCAATATTCTTGGAAGCCATCGTCCGAAGGGGAATGGCTTCTGGGTAGCGAGTGGCATAATCTAGAATGACCAGAATGTATTGGTGCCCTCTGGCGGATTTGGGTAGTGGGCCCACTAAATCCATCGCTATCCTCTCAAATGGTGTTTCGATTATGGGGAGTGGCACTAACGGGCTTCTAACAGCTGGTCGGGGAGCTGTTAACTGGCACTCCGGGCACTCTCCACAATGCCGAGCCACTTCAGCTTGAATTCCTGGCCAGTAAAACCTCCTTACAATCCGGTCTCGGGTTTTATCGATACCAAGGTGTCCACCCAGAATGTGCCCATGAGCTAGATCCAGTACTGTCCTCCGGTACCGAGTGGGAACCAACAACTGTTCCACCACATCAACCCCTATTTTCGAGACTCTGTACACCAAACCCTTTTTCATGATGAAGTGGGGAAAACTATTAGGCATCATACCAACATTTATGGGAGTACCATCTACGACCTGCACATCTGCTCTGGCTTGCTGCAGGGTTGGATCCTGGTTTTGGGCCGTCCCAAAATTAGTCAAGGAACCTGCCAGGTCTGCGGGTTCTAGATCGTCGTCCTCTGGATTCAGACCGACCCCAGCCCCACTAGCACCGGGCTGTTTGTTATCAGCAAGGTTTGCCACTTCATCCTCCTCCTCCCCTACTAGCACTTGTGATGTTGTCCCCTGGGAGACCTCTTTTCCTGGCTTTGGTTGAAGGCCCCATGCTTCTTCCTACTTGGTCAGGGTTGTAGGCTTCTCAAATATGCCATTCTTGTGACCTAACTTCGCAAAGTTAGGAAAGTCTCTACCCAATATTACATCATATGGCATCTTTGGGACCACACCGACCTCATAATCCAGCAGACCGTCCTCTGTTTGTATGCTCACTAAGGCCGTGGGGTACAGACGGGTATCCCCATGAATGCATGTAACACTGATATCCTGTCTTGTATCCAGTTTATGATTCGGCACTAGGCTTGCAACGACCAGGGTTAGCATACTGCCGGAATCCAGCAGTGCTTCAACCTCTTTCCCTTCAACCTTCACCCTGCACATATGTTTGTTTCTTGATCTTTCAAGTACAGTGGTTACAACAGGACATGCATACCGTATATCATCTTCATTTTCACCGAGGTTACATTGCATTGGCTCTTCTTTAATAGGGCAGTAGGCTGCAATATGTCCTGGTTGATTACAATTGTAACAGATAATAGGGGTTCGGGGGAGACCCCTCGACACCCAGTCCCGGTTTCCGTTTTTTCCCTTAGTGTCTCGGCCTGATTCTGATTCTTTCCTCATGGCCCCACGCTGCTCTCTTCCCCCTCTATATGCTGGGACAGCCTTACCCTGTCCGCTGGTTTGCCCATGCCTGGGGAACGGGAATCTTTCCTCCTGTGCCTGCTCAGCTGTTCCTGCCATACAATACCGTTCAACCAGGCCCACGAGATGGTCGGCGGAAAGTACCTCGTTCTGGCCAACCCATCGTCTCACTTCTTGGGGTAGACCTCGCTGAAACTGGTTGAGTATGATGGTCTCGACGATCTCGGCGGATGACCGGGTCTCTGGTCGCAACCATTTCCGTGCCAGGTGAATCAAGTCGAACATCTGTGTTCATGGGGGTTGTCCCGGTCGGTAGGACCACTGGTGGAAGCGGTGTGCCCTCACGGTATTGGTCACTCCCAGTCTAGTCAGGATCTCTCCCTTTAGTTTATCGTAATCCTGTGCATCTTTCAACTCCAGGTCGAAATACGCTTTTTGAGCGTCCCCTGCTAGGTATGGTGCCAGAAGCCCTGCCCATTCTTCTTTTGGCCACTTCTCCCTCTCTGCCGTCCTTTCGAAGGTGGTAAGATATGCTTCCACATCATCCTGCGCTGTCATTTTTTGAAGAAAATGATTGGCCCTCCTCTGGGTATTTGCAGCTGGTAATTGAGCCCCAATTTGGTCCGCTAGACCCTTTAGGCCTTCTCTTAACTCCCGGGTGTTTCTCTCTTGCTCTTCTCTGAGCAGCTGGTTAGTGCGGTGCTGGACCTGTAACGTGTCCTGATACATTCGCATTGCATCCTGATGAGCTATTTGTTGAGCTCTAGTTGCCTCTTGTTGGGCGGCCGCCGCTTGTAACAGGGCCTGTATGGCTCCCTCCATACTCATTTTCCTGAGAAACTGTCCTAACCAAACAAAGCCACAAAAAAAACCTGACTCCCCTTTGGAGTGCTAACTGAACACTTTTTCTTTTTCTTCTACCTAACCAGTGGTATGGTTAGTCCATGTCCGCATCCTCCACCACGTGTGGCAAACCTCTTCAAGTTTAGGAGCGTTTGTCACAAACTAAGTGGTAAACTGTCACCAAATCACCCAAGAATGAGAGTTCTTTCGAACAGGACAGTACCTGTGTGTTTGTTTCTTCGTCCTGGTCCACCCAGGCCGTAGGCGAGGTCAAGGATAGCAGGGTTCGGTACACGAATCGGGTTCTCGGTAGGTCCAGGTCCAAACGCCAACAGGTAAGTCCAAAACAGTCCAGCTCATACACGGTAAATCCAGCCAATCTCTATTGTCTCTTTCTCTATTGTTCATAGATCCTTCCAGCACTCTCTTCTCCTCTTCCTGGTTTTTCTTGACCCTTTATCTGTGGGTTGGCTCCACCTTCTGAGGGTTCCCCTTGCTTCTGGGACTTGTAGTTTTGGTGGTCGGCCATTTTGTGATCTGTAGTTCTGACAGGGGTGGCCATTTTAGTGATCGGGCAGAGCCCGTTTATTAGTTCTGCTCTCACATATCTGCCATTTACCACTCGACCCCCTTCTTTGCCACAATATATATATGTATATGTGTATATATGTATATATGTATGTGTGTGTATATGTATATGTATATATAAATATATATGTGTGTGTATGTGTGTGTGTATATGTGTGTGTGTGTGGATATACAGTGCCTTGCGAAAATATTCGGCCCCCTTGAACTTTGCGACCTTTTGCCACATTTCAGGCTTCAAACATAAAGATATAAAACTGTATTTTTTTGTGAAGAATCAACAACAAGTGGGACACAATCATGAAGTGGAACGACATTTATTGGATATTTCAAACTTTTTTAACAAATCAAAAACGGAAAAATTGGGCGTGCAAAATTATTCAGCCCCCTTAAGTTAATACTTTGTAGGCCACCTTTTGCTGCGATTAAAGCTGTAAGTCGCTTGGGGTATGTCTATCAGTTTTGCACATCGAGAGACTGAATTTTTTTCCCATTCCTCCTTGCAAAACAGCTCGAGCTCAGTGAGGTTGGATGGAGAGCATTTGTGAACAGCAGTTTTCAGTTCTTTCCACAGATTCTCAATTGGATTCAGGTCTGGACTTTGACTCGGCCATTCTAACACCTGGATATGTTTATTTTTGAACCATTCCATTGTAGATTTTGCTTTATGTTTTGGATCATTGTCTTGTTGGAAGACAAATCTCCGTCCCAGTCTCAGGTCTTTTGCAGACTCCATCAGGTTTTCTTCCAGAATGGTCCTGTATTTGGCTCCATCCATCTTCCCATCAATTTTAACCATCTTCCCTGTCCCTGCTGAAGAAAAGCAGGCCCAAACCATGATGCTGCCACCACCATGTTTGACATTGGGGATGGTGTGTTCAGGGTGATGCGCTGTGTTGCTTTTACCCCAAACATAACATTTTGCATTGTTGCCAAAAAGTTACATTTTGGTTTCATCTGACCAGAGCACCTTCTTCCACATGTTTGGTGTGTCTCCCAGGTGGCTTGTGGCAAACTTTAAACTACACTTTTTATGGATATCTTTAAGAAATGGCTTTCTTCTTGCCACTCATCCATAAAGGCCAGATGTATGCAATATATGACTGTTTGTTGTCCTATGGACAGAGTCTCCCACCTCAACTGTAGATCTCTGCAGTTCATCCAGAGTGATCATGGGCTTCTTGGATGCATCTCTGATCAGTCTTCTCCTTGTATGAGCTGAAAGTTTAGAGGGACGGCCAGGTCTTGGTAGATTTGCAGTGGTCTGATACTCCTTCCATTTCAATATTATTGCTTGCACAGTGCTCCTTGGGATGTTTAAAGCTTGGGAAATCTTTTTGTATCCAAATCCGGCTTTAAACTTCTTCACAACAGTATCTCGGACCTGCCTGGTGTGTTCCTTGTTCTTCATGATGCTCTATGCGCTTTTAACGGTCCTCTGAGACTATCACAGCGCAGGTGCATTTATACGGAGACTTGATTACACACAGGTGGATTGTATTCATCATCATTAGTCATTTAGGTCAACATTGGATCATTCAGAGATCCTCACTGAACTTCTGGAGAGAGTTTGCTGCACTGAAAGTAAAGGGGCTGAATAATTTTGCACGCCCAATTTTTTAGTTTTTGATTTGTTAAAAAAGTTTGAAATATCCAATAAATGTCGTTCCACTTCATGATTGTGTCCCACTTGTTGTTGATTCTTCACAAAAAAATACAGTTTTATATCTTTATGTTTGAAGCCTGAAATGGGGCAAAAGGTCGCAAAGTTCAAGGGGGCCGAATACTTTCGCAAGGCACTGTATGTGTGTGTATGTATGTATGTATGTATGTATGTATGTATGTATGTATGTATGTATGTATGTATGTATGTATGTATGTGTGTATGTGTGTATGTATGTATATGTATGTATGTGTAAGTGAATGCTGTTTGTGTGTGTGCTTTGTCTCTGTTGTTGTATCTCTTAATATGGGTGAAAATTGTGAAATTCCAATAAAAAATACTGTTACAAAAAACAACATTTGTGGAGTGGTTGAAAAATGAGTTTTAATGACTCCAACCTAAGTGTATGTAAACTTCTGACTTCAACTGTAACTGGTTCCATAGCCGTTTTTTTGTTTACTCACTTCGTAATCTTATTCGTTATGATTACATTTTCTTTTTTGCCTTTTGTGAATGTGTTATTTAATGCGTTTCTATGGGCTATAGTAGTAAAGGCCAAATGTAATATTTTATCAAATACATTTTTTATACCTAGAGAGGTACCCCCCTCCTTCTTAGACTTTTAAGAATTGTAAAGGCCACATATTGAACATACATATTGCACCATACACCATAAGGGCTGCAAAATGAGCAGCAACGCTCCCCTGAGTTAACACTCTGTGGATTTGGAAATTAGAAGTGCTCCTGATTAGAATGGATCATTGGCGACCAGTCATTCAGGGAAGGTGGGGTGGGGGCTTGCCTCTTTTGCATGTTATTTTTGCATTAATAGGTATCAAAAATCAGTTTGCAAACAATGTACAAAAAATATATATATCATTGAATTAATAAAGCCACATACAAACAGGCAGCTCCAAAATGCAGGCGTTTCATCCTAGCTCAGTGCTTTCTGTGGGGGTGTGACAAGCCAGCACAAAATAGGAGCATTGCATCGTGATTGGCTCAGCATTGCACTGTGATTGGCTCAGTGTTCTGTCACTCATGGGGATACTACGTCACCTGCCTTTAGTAAGGGTACACATCAAGAATATGCGCCCTTCCAAGAAGGCTCAAGGTCATTGCCCACAGATAAAAGGAAGTCAAATCACATTATATCTACAGTAGCTTTGATTGGACTGATCATGTCAACATCTTATTTTCAAGATCTTTGCTAACAGTCATCATCAGAAATCAAGTAGACAATCTTCTGGCAAATCCTTTTTAATCCTTGTCATATGAAGAGAAATAAGGAAGATAAATTATAGATAAAACGTATCGGTGCTCATCGGCCATTGGAGATAAACATTACACAACAAGTTGGAGATTGTAAATTCAACAATGAGTTGTTTGGAAGGAATCGGTTACAGTGGCTAACCACAAGCGTTGCAACTGGGAAGTCAGACTGGGAACATACATTTTGAATGGTCATCCAACTCGGAATTGTAAATCTTTTTCTTTGATGACAAAATTTGCCAATGTAGGACCACCGCGCACAACAAGGTAAGTCCAAAAATGTCTTATATGCTGCTGCATAAATGATGTTATATGCCAGGGAGATATGGTCAGTCATATTTTTGTAAATGTTTTTTTGTTTTTATTATTATTGTAAAAAAAATATTTTTTTTAAAAGGCAGTAAATGAGACTGATTTAATTGTTTCGCTGCCAGACAAGGCTCCGCTGATAGCCAGGTGTAGCAGCGGTAAGGATTCACTCCATTGTGCTGGCAAGAAAGCTCTGCTGTTGGGACAACTTTATGTAGGCCCTAACAGTTTGTGGGCACTGCTTGTCACCGTTATAGTGCAATTAATGTATTGTGTATTGTTGTGTGGGGTAGTGGCTTTGCTGGCATGCTGCTAAAATCGCCACAGGAATTGATCCCCCTTTTCCTGCGACACAACATAAAGAAAATTGTGTACGTTGCAATATGTATGTCCAATATGAAAATAAGTTTAGATTTAAGCTGATTGGCAGCTCTTCGAGGGCAGCAAAATCAGCAGTGATGCTCCTCTGTGTGTAAGCACAGAGGGGTGTAAACTGTGGATTTGGGGTAAACTCTTTGGATTTGGGAAGTAGAAGTGATTCTGAGTAGAATGGACCCTGTTTTCCTGCGACTCAACATACAGAAAATTGTGTTAGATGTAATATGTGTGTCTAATAGTGTAAAAAAAAAAGGATTGGATTGGATTTAAGCTGATAGGCCACTCTTTAAGAGCTGCAGAATGAGTAGCAGTGCTCCTTGGGTTGTAAACTTGGTGGATTTAGAAACGAGAGCTGCTCCTGACTAGAATGGACCCCACTTTTACTGTGATACAATGTACAGGAAATTGAATATGGTGCAATATGTAAGTCCAATCAGTAGTTGACTTGGACTGAAATAGGTGCCGGACCGGTGCAGGAGCTCCACAATACTTTTGAGCTAATATTCTACAAGAGAAACGAGTTCAAGCAGTAAAACATTTGAGGTGCTGGTACTCCCCTTCGGTGAGCTCCTGCCCAAGTCAAGCATTGTGTCCAAAATGAAAAACATATTGAACATTGTGCAATACGAATGGGCTAATTAACAATGGGCTAATTAACAATGGGATTTAAAAGTGTTTTCTAATATTTCTAATATAATTATAATAATATTATTAATAGCAGCATTATTTGTTATTTTATTACTGTTGTTACCATAATAACTACCTAGTAATCATTACTTTTAATGCTGCTAACAATAATGTCAACCCTATATTATCTGTGCTAAAAAGGCGATTCACTTTTTTCCTTTTTCATGTTGTTAAACAAAATTCCAGGTCTGCTAACATTTCCTCATAAAATGTTTAACTGTTAGACCTTTATTTTGAATGGAAATCACCGAGGTCACTTCCTTATTTTTGCTAGGTCTTGCTTATTCTTGTTGGCGGAATGGAGGTGTCTTCTGTCACAGTTTCTTCTTCTTGTTCTGTAGATTTTAGATGGTGGTTGGCAACCAACTTTAAAGGTCCATTACCGTCAACTGGACTGTAGTGTGGAAAAGAGACAGGGAAGGTCTATTCTAAACCCTACCCATTAAACCCCCTAGAGTCGATGTCTGTGCCCCGTGGAAATCCAATTAGCACAATAAAAAAATCCCCATACAAATCCGTCTGTTTAAACTAGAGAACTTTTTGCATGGGCTGCGTCTCAATCCATGAAATGTGCCCATGTTGGAGTTCCGCTGCGGCGGCAGAGCTACAGCAGGGTTTTTCAGACCATGAGACATCCTGAAAATCGGTCTTCTAGGGAAAACGGCTGTAGCGTCTAAACGGTTTGGGCTACACACTATGAAAAGGAGAGACTCCTGGCGAGAACATTCATCTCATTCCCCTCTACTCCCACATGAGCTGATACCCAGAGGAACCTCGCAAATACCCCCATCTATCTCATCCTAAACAGGCACTGCAAAATCTCATACAATACATCGTGTCTGCTCTGAGACACAAATTAATTTAAGCTCATCAGTGCTCATTACCTCCTTCATCCATTCTACAGCCAAGACTATGGCAGCAACTCAACTCAATTTGTCACTGCCACCTTAAACTCAGGAACTCTAAAAAGCTGCACCTGTCCTCCCTATTTTATGGTCCTTAGATTCATCAGTGAATATATATTCAAGAAAGCATGTGTTCTTACATGTTCACTTCAAATATTTACTGGATTCTATGGTGTTCTAACCAGACTAGTTTTTGTGGCACAAGCACACAATCGCCACCTACTGCATTTGAGTGGAAAATAATTTATGGTTGCCTTGTCCGAAATGACCCGTTTGTAGATCTGAAGACACGGGATAGGTGTGAAATAAGGTAGAAGCTCCATATATCCAGGATTTTAGATCTTTGGAAGCCTGGCTAGAACCATAATGCTTATGCAAAGGCATATGTTGTAGAGAAGTGACAAGTGATTGATATAAATCACATAAGAACAAAGACATACTTAAATCAAGAGTCATAGTGGTACACGATACAATAACACATGGGAGGTTTTCAGTAAGCATTTATTAATATTTGGCAGAGAATGCCATGATCCAAAATTATCCAACAGTTTAATCACTTTAATGATTTCACAGATTCAATTGAAATAAAAATGTAATGTAATTGGTCACGTACACATATTTTGCAGATGTTATCCCAGGTGCAGTGAAATGCTTGTGTTTCTAGCTCCAACAGTGCAGTAATTCAGCTGTATTCAGTAATTCAGATGGATTGCTGGTTTTATACTGCACACATTTTCATATGCCCAACATGAACAAAATGATTAGTAGAATTAGTTTAATTCTTAGAACTACACTATTAAAATGTGTTCACCTACAATTTGCATTTGCATTCTGCCATCTCAATATTATTCAGACAGACAATTCACTGGTGAACATTTAAAAAAAGTTGTAGGTTATACCTCTGAAATGGCAGTTGTGTATGACTAACATAACACAGGATTCATATAACAGTTATTTCCTTTCTCTCTGAAAACACATTGTCAATCTTAAAAGGCAATTATGAGGAACAAATTAATTCTTACACTGCTCAGCATGGCATATCACAGACAGACAAATTATATGCAGTTGGGCCAGAATAAAGTATTGTAGTTTATTCTCTTTGAAATACCACTGCCTAAAGTAAATATCACCTTACAAAATTAATGCTCATGGCGCACAGAAGAAGAACATCTAGAAATCTGTATGCCATTCAAAACATTTACTTATCGACCACTTAAATATGATGGGTAACCAGTTGGTATTTGCTACAGATAACTTTAAAGTCACTAAAGTGCAAATAATTACAAGGTTAAAGAAAAGGGATGGCAAGCCATAAGTCTTTAAATTGTGTTTGTCCCTAATTGACCATTCCTTTCAGTGGAGAAACCGTATTTTCTATGAATCAAAAGTACAATATATGAATCAATTAATTTACATAGTCAAGTTGTCTTATTCAATCAATTTGATTAAATTGGATGATTTTTTAATGTTATGTAAGTATTTTCAATACACAGTACACATTAAACAGCACTGACGCCTGACTCATTTGAGACAGGGGATGTTTTCAACTCTTTTCACTCTGTATTGTCTGCTCATAGACCAAGTCATCTGTTAACTATTTAAAACAATAGATTTGTAAGTGGCTTTTACAGATTAACTCATCTAAATGACAACATTTACCATGGTAAACTTTTTCCGACTCAGAATACTTTCATAAAGTATTAGGACTACATTCACACATTACACATACAGAATCACACAAACTTCATAAAGAGGTACAAATTCCAAAACTATTTTGGTGGCACCAGCATAATATCTGAATGGAGCAATTTGACATTGTACAACTGTAACAATGTAATGTAACCAAATATTTTTTGAGGCATTTGCCACACAATTCACAAAAACGTTCTTGTAAGTGTATAAAACCACTTATCAAATTTCATCCATTGTTTCACATAATAACATGGTATAACAATAAATGAAACAAGAGGTTGTCAAACTGATAGAGGATTTGTGAACATTAAACCCCATCACGTTTCACATGCAATGTCTTTTTATCTCTCTCCCACACACACAAAAAATATGGAGATCAGTGAGTATTCAATGTCCCATATAGTAAGACTCAGTTCAAGAGTCATTCAGTGTCTTTCATTTTCTTCCCAAAGTCCATATAATTTGAAACTTACTAGGGTTTTCTGTTTTACTGTCTTTACAAAACGTTCTTCTTTAGCTGATTATCCTGTTCTGCCAACTTCCCCACTAGTCCACGCCTACTTACTGCACAGGCTTACAGCTGAACCTGAAAAGCATTGATCTTGCTGGTGTTCTTCAGTGTCTGCCGCCTGTTGCAGAACCATACGCGGACAACCTCACGGTCGTAGTTGAGCTCCTTAGCAATTTCCGTAATCTCCTGGCCCGTGGGCAGGGCATTCTTCTCAAAGTAGGTGTTGAGCACTTCAATAGCCTGCGGGGTAAAGCTGGTGCGACGCTTTCGTTTCTTGGACGGCTCACCACCCACAAACTCCATTAGATTCTGCTGACCCTTCTGGTTCCACAACTCAGCTTCGGCCAGCCATTGCTCCAGCACAGGCTTCAGCTTCTGAGCACTCTTAGGTGTAATGTCCAGCTTCTCAAACCTGCAAGAGGCAACAGAGGAGCAACAACTTTTAAACTAATTACACAGTAGCCACTGATCAACCAGATTGTACCCGACATCTACTCTTCAAAATAACACCTAACCCCATTTCATCTGGTCTCTAACTATTTTCAATAATCTAATTTCTTCTTAACTTTTTGCTTAAGGAGAAACATAAGAAATACAGCAAGAACATTTGCAATAACCTTTTTGAGGAATAGCAACTTTTGATTAACTTGCTTCTTAAGTCTATAGTTAAGGAAAACATTTCAGCTAAGACGACATTTAAGGTTTTCCTACAAGTACAAAGACTTTCAAAATGTAGCCTTTGAACTACAGTGTCCATAGCATACCAACATACACTATTTATCATATTTGATAGAATGGATTTCAGAAACCTATCTACTGTGCTGGGATGCCACCACCCAGTAGGTCAGAGGAGTTTACCTGCAGATAGCAGACTGACTGTAGGCCGGACCCTCTGTAGCCGTGAGGGCCTGTCCCACTTGTGTCTGCGTCAGCCCCAGGGATAGCCGGCGGATCTTGAAGTTCTTGGCAAACTCTCGAATCTCTTCCAGATTAATGCCCTCCTCATCTGTGCCCCCTTGCTGTGGCTCTTAAGATGGGAAGAGACAAACAAGAATAAATATCAAACTACTTTTAAAACAAGATCAATGTTTGGAGAGAACATGTGCTTTTTCTTGGCCAGGGCTCACTTGAAAAAGATGTTCAATCACAATGTGAATTTCCTTTGTTAAATAAAGTTAAGAAGTGAAACTACGCACTGCTGACGAGCTGGCTGACAGTGGGTGTGTCTCCACAGGTTGTAGGGAATGAGGAGGAGATTGGAGTGATTGTCTTCATTGCAGACGGTTGTGGGGCGATGACCACAGGTGACTGCGTAACTGTTGTTACCTGGGCCTGAGGGGAAATGTCAATGTCAGCAATGGGTTAATGGTTACATCCAACAAAGACCAACCATTTCCAGTTTAACCAAATGTTCACACAAAATATAACCACTCAAATAACCACTCAAAAGCACTCATAGGGACAAAAGAATGGAGGGGGAAGGCCTACAGTACCTGAGTGCTGAGCTTGGAGAATGTCACAGGAGCACTAGGCTTAGGCATTACAGCTGCAGATGTGGGGACTGTAGCAGGTCCATTCCCTATGGTGGCAATGATCTGGCCCTGGGTGTTCAGAACCAGCTGTGGCTGGACTGTCTGCACCTGCAGGCCTTGCAGACCCTGGAGGCCCTGGAGATTCAGAGTCTGAGTAGCAGCCCCTCCAGTCAGTGATGCAGGGTTCAGCATCAGGGGGATGGTTCCAATCACCTGGAGGCCACATTGAAGAGAATTAGGTTATGTATTTGTCAGTAACACTGTACAACAAGTTATAGGACATAAGGGTTTAAAGAGGGTTTATACGTTCTTTATTAACTTAATTATCAGTTTATAGACAGTTTATAAAACTTTACACAGTTAAAACCTCTTGGTTAAAATAGTGTGATTCTTAATTTAGTGCTTGCTCAATAGTGAGCTTGTTAAATTTTTGCATGTTTGCACACCTGTCCCTGTGCGTTCGTGATGATCTGGCTGGTGATTCCGGACATGGCACTGGTGAAGATGGGAGTGGAAGTAAGGGCGCTGATGAACTGAGGCTGAGCTCCTAAAGACGCAGCACTGATCTGGGGAAAGAAACGGAGGAATCCAGATTATTCTAATGTCGATAATGTGATCATTTTGAATACAAAGTATATTCATGTGGATTAGGTTCTTTGCTTAAGTTATTCAGACATGTCCAAACTTTTAAGTAAAAAACATGGCTTGCTGACTATCTTTTCCAAACACACACGTCTAGGAAAGAAAAACAAATGCACACACAACACAATAACAATAGAGAAACACATTCTTACAATGGCAGGATTGATGGAGAGGCCTGCAGACTGGAGTGTTGCCACAGACACACTGGGCTGAGAGACGGCTGGCATGGCCTGGCCTAGTTGGGCTGCAGTCACCTGTGAGTTCTGCTGAGCCTGCTGCATAGCTGCCTGGACCTGCTGTAGTGATGCTGTCTGAGGCTGGAAGACTGTCTGCTGAGCCTGCTGCATAGCTGCCTGGACCTGCTGTAGTGATGCTGTCTGAGGCTGGAAGACTGTCTGCTGGGGCTGGACAGAATTTAGCACAGTGGCTGCTGGGAAAGAAGAGAACAAACATACAGGTAAAGCTCCATGTGGTAGCCAAATAAATCTTGACTGTTGATTCAATGTTGATTAATGCTTTGCATTCTGAGGTGGGTATCTCTGCCATGTCTTACTTTGCAGCCCTTGTAAGCCTTGCAATCCTTGTAAGCCTTGCAAGCCAGCAAAGGGTAGTTTGAGGAGGCTTCCGGCCTGGCTGGCACCTGAAATGCCAGGGAGTGTGGCTACGTTGCTGGTGGGGAAGGTGAGGACAGCCAGGCCTCCTTGGCCCCCCATGGACCCTGCCATGCTGATGGGGATGAGCAGGGGCTGGGCCAGGGAGCCTGTCTGGGCCATCATCCCTGTCATCAGAGTGGCCAGACCCTCCTGGGTCAGAACCTACAAGAGGAGGGAGGATCAAGAGGGGTGAGAGGTGGGAGAAGTGGGAGGAGGAGTGAGGTGGGAGCAGGGGGAGGAGGATGGGTATGAGGTGGAAGGAGGGGTATGAGGTGATAGGAGGAGGATGAGGGGTAGAAGGAGGAGGTGGTATATGGTAGGAGGAAGAGGGTTATGAGGGAGGAAGGGGTGAGATCCAGACAGGTAAAGTGTGATGCATGGGAGAGGAAAAGGAGAAGAGGGTGGGGGAAAAAAATAAACAGGATGACCGATGACTACACTAAAAGTAGTTGAAAAGTTATTTTTGTTTAATTGTTCTCACCTGTTGACAGCCCTGCAAGCCCTGTAAGCTCTGCACAGTGATGGGCATGGTGGTCTGTGACTGCGACAGGGAGACGCTGATGGGAACTGCAGTCTGTGCTAGAGTCTGGACACCAGAGTCTGCAGACTCCACCTGGTCCTCCAGTACTGACAGCACAGAGAGAGAACACACTGCTATTCTACCATCAGCACACACCACACCTCAATCTTAAATTCTGTTTTTAAAACTGAAATGTTTTTACACTGAAACGGTAAACAAAATGTAGTATAATCTGTATTGCATGGAATCTAACCTACCATATCGGTATCCTACAAAGGGCTCACCTACTCCCCCAGCGTTGTGGGGTGGTCTCTGGCTATCCTGCATGCCTGCCTCAGGTTCCCCCGTGGCCTGATTACCCCCATCTTCACCCCCCGAATCAGTCCTCCCATCAGGCACTGAGGATGGAAGAGAGGCTTGATCTCCCTCCACTTCCAGGACTCGGATCGTCTCATGACCAGACATCACTATCACCTGCACATCATTGGAGAACACAACACAAGACCAGGATCCGTATTCATAAAGTGTCTCAGATCATAACGGATAAGATGGACAGAAGGGACCTGATCCTAGATCTGCACTCCTGAGACTCTTTATGAATAGAAGTCACGCAACTATACATAATAAATGACTCATCATCATCTATTCTCAGCAGCGTGGGTGTTTTTGTTCCGAGTCATGAAGAGGAGGAGGGCCGAGAGGTAATCATGTAGTAATAATACAATGATATGGTATAAATATCTAACTAGGCTCAGTATCGTTCCACTGATGTATTGAGTTAAATTTAGTACCGTTCAGTCTCAACCTATTGAGACAACTCAGGTAGAGGACCATGTGTATTGGTTACACGTGAATCAGAACATGAGTTTACACATGAGCAAACCATGCCATAGGAGTATGACCTGTCATAGTCCTTGTCAACAGTGGCAGACAGCTAGTCCCTATCTGTACCATATCCTAATTATCCAATTTGTATATCATTAGTAAATATAACAAAGCAAACACATGATGTATGAGTGGATCCAGCCATGAAAGATGTGAAGGAGAGGCAGGAAGAAAACCTGAGCTGGAGAGAAAGGTGCAGACAGAGAAAGTGCAATGCAGGAAAGAAGGGATGCATACCTGGTTGTCTTTAGCAGGGTATTTCAAAGTGCAGGAACCTAATGGCTGAAAAAATACTTCTGCAGTCAGACAGTGAATGGCTAAGGAGAACAGAGAGGCCAAGCACACACGTTAGGGCACAATGCACAAATGGGAGAAAAAAAACATGACTACAACAAAACAACAAAGATCAGCCAACAAGAAGCTCAAACAATGCTTTCTGAGAGCCCCGCTCGTAATTCAAAAAAGACATTGCTTTAGTTAGCTGACTATGAGTGCAAAGGACACAGATGGAGTAGACATACACAATGAATAAATAAGCATGACAAAGTATAGCAGAAACCTTAGGAGTGTTACCGAATCAGTATTAATTGATGACATTTGGTTAGCTACTATATCAATCTCAAGATTATTGTGTGGGGTTAATCATTCCAAATACATGGCGACATGGATGTAGCAATAGCTTATGACACAGGACTATGAAGCAGAGGCAACAGAGAGAGTTAGGACATTTGGGCAGGGGTGTATAACTGATGTGAAATCATCTTTTGTTTACAAAGCAGTTAGTGGTACCTGTTCATTGACAGTGAGGGGCGCATCAGTAGCAGGGAGATCCTGAGGATCCATGGTTAGTGCTCTCACTACCAAGCAGTCATTGTCTTGACATTCTGAGTAAGGAAAGATAATACTGTAACATCAAAACGACCAGGTATTAGCCTATATGAATAGTTTTATCACCATCTATGTGGTGTACTGATACTTTTTCTATTAAATCTATGAAGTAGGCCTAATGGTTGGAGACATTTGTGCTACTCTAGATGAAACTATTATTATTATAGCTATGTAAAGAATGACTGTTCAATAGCAAACCGTCAAGCACTCCCACATTAGTGTCTTATGGGCCTATCTAATACTGTGACAATTTGGTTTCTAGCTGGAGTTAAGGGGTATAAAAACAACAAATCATATGATGCCACATAAGTGACAGCAATATAAATAGAAGTCACACCAAGGATATTTAGTCCAGTGTACTTGTATACTGGGGGCTACTGGGGTGCACACACAGTGATAATAATAGACTGTATTACTTTATTTATGTCTTCATGACAAATTAAACATATAATGCACCAAGAATTGGCAGCTTCTTGATCATAAGAGGCCTAGAAAATACAGGCCCGCCTACGTCCCCAACAAATCTAGTCTTCTAGAATGATTATAGCTGACAAATGACTATTCGAAATGTTTAAATTTTGACGTAATATCAAAAAGATCAGTCGCGCGAAGCACACCACAACACAGAAATTATAGATCTGTCAAAACTTCGGCATGTGTTGATCCCCGTACTCTGGCCACTCCTAATCTAGCCCCAATAAATCTCGCCGTGTAACCTATTTGAGGACACGATGTTACCCATAAAATATGCGCGACAAAAAAAAGACCCGCAATTCCATGCTTGGGGACTGCATTTGATGTATTTCCCTCTATTTATCATAAATATATAAATTATGCTAATTAGAGCATTGCATATTAACAAAAAAACTCATTTCCTCTCGCCATTTCGTCGCGCTATATAGCCAATGGTAATCTTACGCATGCTATATTTGCAAACAACTTACCGTAAAAAAATGTCTTATTTCTGTGGTTCTCCCCTTTTAAAAAGCTTTTCCACAGTTTGTTTTAGTCACACATAATTAAAAATGCATCTCACAGCACCATTCAGGCGCTAAGGCTGCACACAAAAGATATATTTGCATTGATAAGGAGGGTTGGCAACGTGAGGATCCTTTCTTTCTCAATATTTAATGACGGTCCTTTGGTACTGCAATTCAGATTACCCACATATTCCTCCATATGCCTCCTAAAAGCGACTTCTGCTGTAAACTCCACCAAAATGACAAAAAAATGTGGCCTTTAGCACTACGTCATGAACATAATTTATGCAAGAAAAATCTTGCATTGAAAAATGTCGGCCTCAACTCTAGAGGAGCCATGGCTGCCTTAAAGCGACAGTGCATCTTTAAAATTATATGCAGTACATGATCGAGGTGAAATCTATTTAAATGAATGGTGTCCGAATGCACTGCTGTATTAAAGCAATTCAGAACTGACTTGTTGACATGTTCTGTTGCAGATTCAAAGCCAGCTAACTCGTTGCAGAATGTATCCATAATCATGAATGAATAAGCATATTTACTTGACAACAATGCACCTAGTCACCCATCAATCACGTCAAGCCTCCTGAGTGGAACAGCGGTCTAGAGGCGTCACTACAGATCCGGGCTCAATCCCGGGCTGTGTAGAAGCCGGTCGCGACCGTGAGACCCATGAGGCGGCGCACAATTGGCCCATCATCGTCCGGCTTAGTGGAGGGTTTGGCGGGCTCTAGCGACTCCTTGTTGCGGCCAGGCTCATGCACGCTGACTTTGGTCACCAGCTGTACTGTGTTTTCTCCAACACCTTGATGAGGCTGGCTTCCGGGTTAAGAGAGCAGTGTGTCAAGAAGCAGGGCGGCTAGACGGGGTCGTGCTTCGGAGGCTGCATGCCACTCTACCTTTGCCTCTCCAGAGTCCGTGTGGGAGTTACAGAGATGGGACAAGACTGTAACTACCAATTGGATATAACAAAATTGGGGAGAAAAGGGGGTAAAAAAATAAACAAAAAAAATAAACTATGTCAAATACCTGAACCCCAACAATTCAAAGAAAAATAAATAGCTAACAATGCATACAGATGCCTTTTATACATAACATATAAACATCTGACCTTGAAGTAAAGATTTAATTATATGTTCATCGATGCCACAAACCTGGAATATCGAAGAGCAGCATGTGAACTATTATCACTATAGAGCACACAGATTCTTCTGCTTTTCCATTTCAGGAATTAGAAAAAATAACACATGTAAAACAGCAGATTTTTGGTGGGTGAGTTACAAACTGAGAAACACCTGGATGTATGAGGTACTGTAGGTTTAACATTTGTAAAAAAAAATATGTTCAAATTGGGAAAAGTCAGAATTAAGTTGACTGTGCCTTTAAACAGCTTGGAAAATTCCAGGAAATGATGTCATGGCTTTAGAAGCTTCTGATAGGCTAATTGACATCATTTGAGTCAATTGGAGGTGGACCTGTGGATGAATTTCAAGGCCTACCTTCAAACTCAGTGTCTCTTTGCTTGACATCATGAGAAAATCAAAAGAAATCAGCCAAACGCCTAAAGGTACCATGTTCATCTGTACAAACAATAGTACGCAAGTATAAACACCATGAGACCACACAGCTGTTACACCGCTCAGGAAGTTGACGCATTCTGTCTCCTAGAGATGAATGTACTTTGGTGTGAAAGGTGTAAATCAATCCCAGAACAACAGCAAAGGACTTTGTAAAGATGCCGGAGGAAACAGGTACAAAAGTATCTATATCCACAGTCAAACAAGTCCTATATCGACATAACCTGAAAGGCTGCTCAACAAGGAAGAAGCCACTGCTCCAAAACCGCCATAAAAAAAGTCATACTACTGTTTACAACTGCACATGGGGATAAAGATCGTACTTTTTGGAGAAATGTCCTCTGATCTGATGAAACAAAAATAGAACTGTTTGGCCATAATGACCATTGTTATGTTTGGAGGAAAAAGGGAGAGGCTTGCAAACTGAAGAAACCATCCCAACCATGAAACATGGGGGTGGCAGCATCATGTTGCAGAACTGAAAAAGTGTGTGCGAGCAAGGAGGCCGACAAACCTGACTCAGTTACACCAGCTCTGTCAGGAGGAATAGGCCAAAATTCACCCAACTTATTGTGTGAAGCTTGTGGAAGGAGGTCTGAATACTTTCCGAATGCACTGTATTTTAAGGTGTCTAGGTGTAGCAGGTAAGGCGGATTCAGGCGCTGGACACAGAGATGAGTAATTCACGTAACTTTACTCAAAACAACAAATATTCCAAGAAGGAAAATAATCAAGCTCACAAATACAGACCAATTTACAACGAACAAACACGCACAAAACCATGGGGGAACCAGAGGGTTAAATAAGGAACATATAATTATGGGAATAGAAAACAGGTGTGTACAATGAAGACAAAACAAATGGAAAATGAAAAGTGGATCGGTGGCGGCTAGAAAACTGGTGACATCGACCGCCGAACGAACAAGGAGAGGGACCAACTTCGGCGGAAGTCGTGACAGTAACCCCCTTGACGCGCGGCTCCAGCAGCACGCCAACACCAGCCTCGGGGATGGCCCGGAGGACGAGGCACTGGGCGATCCACTCGTGTAAATCAGCTAGAAAGATGTGTCGGCATAGAGTAATTGTCTCTGGCCCCCTCCCAGTTAGGGTGAGTGATGAGCTCTACAGCAGTCTCACAACTCAATCGCTGGTTGAAAACTGTTTTCTGCCCCTCCCAAAAGATAGAATTTGTAGATAATTGGCCCTCACCCACAAACAGGACCAAGCCTGGCCTGCTGAGGAGTGACGGACTCCATCCTAGCTGGAGGGGTGCTCTCATCTTTTTCTACCAACATATACAGGGCTCTAACTCCTCGAGCTCCACAATGAGATAGGGTGTAGGCCAGGCAGCAGGCTGTTAGCCAGCCTGCCATCTTAGTGGAGTCTGCCACTAGCAGTCAGGGTCGTCAGCTCAGCTATCCCCATTGAGACCGTGTCTGTGCTTCGACCTAGGTTGGGAAAAACCAAACATGGCAGTGTTCGCCTTAGCAATCACACTAGGATAAAGACCTCCTCCATTCCTGTCATTATTGAAAGAGATCGTGATTACTCACATCTCAAAATAGGGCTACTTAATGTTAGATCCCTCACTTCAAAGGCAGTTATAGTCAATGAACTAATCACTGATCATAATCTTGATGTGATTGGCCTGACTGAAACATGGCTTAAGCCTGATGAATTTACTGTGTTAAATGAGGCCTCACCTCCTGGTTACACTAGTGACCATATCCCGCAAAGGCAGAGGTGTCGCTAATATTTACGATAAATGATGTTTTCGTCTTTTGAGCTTCAAGTCATGAAATCTATGCAGCCTACTCAATCACTTTTTATAGATACTGTTTACAGGCCTCTTGGGCCATATACAGCGTTCCTCACTGAGTTCCCTGAATTCCTATCGGACCTTATAGTCATAGCAGAAAATATTCTAGTTTTTGGTGATTTTAATATTCACATGAAAAAGTCCACAGACCCACTCAAAAAGGCTTACGGAGCCATCATCAACTCAGTGGGTTTTGTCCAACATGTCTCTGGACCTACTCACTGTCACAGTCATACTCTGGACCTAATTTTGTCCAATGGAATAAATGTTGTGGATCTTAATGTTTTTCCTCATAATCCTGGACTATCGGACCACCATTTTATTACGTTTGCAATCGCAACAAATAATCTGCTCAGACCCCAACCAAGGAGCATCAAAAGTCGTGCTATAAATTCTCAGACAACACAAAGATTCCTTGATGCCCTTCCAGACTCCCTCTGCCTACGCAAGGACGTCAGAGGACAAAAATCAGTTAACCACCTAACTGAGGAAATCAATGTAAACTTGCGCAATGCCCTAGATGCAATTGCACCCCTAAAAACAAAAAACATTTGTCATTAGAAACAAGCTACCTGGTATACAGAAAATACCAGAGCTCTGAAGCAAGCGTCCAGAAAATTGGAACGGAAATGGAGCCACACCAAACTGGAAGTTTTCCGACTAGCTTGGAAAGACAGTACCGTGCAGTATTGAAGAGCCCTCACTGCTGCTTGATCATCTTATTTTTCAAACTTAATTGAGGAAAATAAGAACAATCATACATTTCTTTTTGATACTGTCACAAAGCTAACTAAAAAGCAGCATTCCCCAAGTGAGGATGGCTTTCACTTCAGCAGTAATAAATTCATGAACTTCTTTGAGGAAAAGATCATGATTATTAGAAAGCTAATTACAGACTCCTCTTTAAATCTGCATATTCCTCCAAAGCTCAGTTGTCCTGAGTCTGCACAACTCTGCCAGGACCTAGGATCAAGAGAGACACTCAAGTGTTTTAGTACTATATCTCTTGACACAATGATGAAAATAATCATGGCCTCTAAACCTTCAAGCTGCATACTGGACCCTATTCCAACTAAACTACTGAAAGAGCTGCTTCCTGTGCTTTGCCCTCCTATGTTGAACATAATAAACGGCTCTCTATCCACCGGATGTGTACCAAACTCACTAAAAGTGGCAGTAATAAAGCCTCTCTTGAAAAAGCCAAACCTTGACCCAGAAAATATAAAAAAACTATCGGCCTATATCGAATCATCCATTCCTCTCAGAAATTTTTGAAAAAGCTGTTGCACCGCAACTCACTGCCTGCCTGAAGACAAACAATGTATACGAAATGCTTCAGACTGTTTATAGACTCCATCATAGCACTGAGACTGCACTTGTGAAGGTGGTAAATTACCTTTTAATGGCGTCAGACTGAGGCTCTGCATCTGTCCTCGTGCTCCTAGACCTTAGTGCTGCTTTTGATACCATCGATCACCACATTCTTTTGGAGAGATTGGAAACCCAAATTGGTCTACACGGACAAGTTCTGGCTTGGTTTAGATCTTATCTGTCGGAAAGATATCAGTTTGTCTCTGTGAATGGTTTGTCCTCTGACATTGCGGTGTTCCTCAAGGTTCTGTTTTAAGACCCGTATTGTTTTCACTATATATTTTACCTCTTGGGGATGTCATTCGAAAACATAATGTTAACTTTCACTGCTATGTGGATGACACACAGCTGTACATTTCATTGAAACATGGTGAAGCCCCAAAATTGCCCTCACTAGAAGCCTGTGTTTCAGACATAAGGAAGTGGATGGCTGAAAATGTTCTACTTTTAAACTCGGACAAAACAGAGATGCTTGTTCAAGGCCCCAAGAAACAAAGAGATCTTCTGTTGAATCTGACAATTAATCTTGATGGTTGTACAGTCGTCTCCAATAAAACTGTGAAGGACCTCAGCATTACTCTGGACCCTGATCTCTCTTTTGACGAACATATCAAGACTGTTTCAAGGACAGCTTTTTTCCATCTACGTAGCAAAAATCTGAAACTTTCTGTCCAAAAATGATACAGAAAAATGAATCCATGCATTTGTTACTTCTAGGTTAGACTACTGCAATGCTCTACTTTCCGGCTACCCGGATAAAGCACTAAATAAACTTCAGTTAGTGCTAAATACGGCTGCTAGAATCGTGACTAGAACCAGAAATTTGATCATATTACCCCAGTGCTAGCCTTCCTACATTGGCTTCCTGTTAAAGCATGGGCTGATTTCAAGGTTTTACTGCTAACCTACAAAACATTACATGGGCTTGCTCCTACCCATCTTTCCGATTTGGTCCTGCCGTACATACCTACACGTACGCTACGGTCACAAGACGCAGGTCTCCTAATTGTCCCTAGAATTTCTAAGCAAACAGCTGGAGGCAGGGCTTTCTCCTATAGAGCTCCATTTTTATGGAATGGTCTGCCTACCCATGTGAGAGAAGCAGACTCGGTCTCAACCTTTAAGTCTTTACTGAAAACTAATCTCTTCAGTGGGTCATATGATTGAGTGTAGTCTGGCCCAGGAGTGTGAAAGTGAACGGAAAAGCTGTGGAGCAATGAACCACCCTTGCTGTCTCTGTCTGGCCGGTTCCCCTCTCTCCCCTGGGATTCTCTGCCTCTAACCCTATTACAGGGGTTGAGTCACTGGTGCTCTTTCATGCCGTCCATAGGAGCGGTGTGTCACTTGAGTGGGTTGAGTCACTGATGTGATCTTCCTGTCTGGGTTGGCGCCCACCCTTGGGTTGTGCCGTGGCGGAGATCTTTATGGGCTATACTTAGCCTTGTCTCAGGATGGTAAGTTGGTGGTTGAAGATTTCCCTCTAGTGGTGTGGGGGCTGTGCTATGGCAAAGTGGGTGGGGTTATATCCTTCCTGTTTGGCCCTGTCCAGGCTGCAGTAGTTTGTGTCGGGGGGCTAGGGTCAGTTTGTTATATCTGAAGTACTTCTCCTCTCCACCGGACGTGCTACCTGTCCCAGACCTGCTGTTTTCAACTCCCTAGAGACAGCAGGAGCGGTAGAGATACTCTTAATGATCGGCTATGAAAAGCCAACTGACATTTGGTCCTGAGGTGCTGACTTGCTGCACCCTCGACAACTACTGTGAGTATTATTATTTGACAATTTATGAACATTTTAACATCTTGGCCATGTTCTGTTATAATCTCCACCCGGCACAGCCAGAAGAGGACTGGCCACCCCTCGTAGCCTGGTTCTCGCTCGTAGCCTAGGTTTCTTCCTAGGTTATGGCCTTTCTCTGGAGTTTTTCCTAGCCACCGTGCTTCTACACCTGCATTGCTTGCTGTTTGGGGTTTTAGGCTGGGTTTCTGTACAGCACTGAGTTATCAGCTGATGTAAGAAGGGCTATATAAATAAATTTGATTTGAGACAGTGAAACTCCCGCAGCAATGAAGGTTCCAGGATGTCCTCCACCGGCACCCAGCATCTCTCCTCCGGACCGTACCCCTCCCACTCCACGAGGTACTGAAGGCCTCTCGCCCGACACCTTGAGTCCATGATGGCTCGAACAGCATACGCCGGGGCCCCCTCGATGTCTAGAGGGGGCAGACCTCAGATTCCTGGAGTGGACCAGCCACCACCGGCCTGAGGAGAGACACATGGAATGAGGGGTTAATACGGTAATCAGGGGGAGCTGTAACCTGTAATAAATCTTGTTCAGTCTCCTCAGGACTTTAAATGGCCCCACAACCCGAGGACCCAGCTTCCAGCAGGGCAGGTGGAGAGTCGAGAGCCAGACCCGGCCTCACTGCGGTGGCGGTCGGCGCTCGCCTTCTGCCGCCTTATGGCCCTTTGCAGGTGCACATGGGCGGTGTCCCAGGTCTCCTCCGAGCGCCTAAACCATTCATCCACCGCAGGTGCCTCGATCTGGCTCTGATGCCACGGTGCCAGAACCGGCTGATAACCTAGTATGCACTGGAATGGAGACAGGTTAGTGGCGGAGTGAGTTCTGGGCCATCTCTGCCCAGGGGATGAAAGCCGCCCACTCTCTCTGCTGGTCCTGGCAATAGGACCGCAGAAACCTACCCACATCCTGGTTAAACCGGTGACGTCGACCAACGAACGCCGCTCGAACAAGGAGAGGGACCAACTTCGGCGGAAGTCGTGACACTGTATAAACAGATCCTAGACATACTGTATAAAAAGCTTTCTCAAAATATACTATAAAGATTATACCTGGCTTCCCTGCATTCTCATAAAATAGTTTTCCAATATTTCAAGTAGTTTTCTAATGTCTCCAATATATCTTCCTTTTAAGAATCCCGTCTGATCATGACGAATAATATCCGGTAAGATGTTTTTTATTCTATGAGCAATAGATTTTGCCAATATTTATTTGCATCACAACATTGAAAGGTGAGGAGCCTCCACATTTTTAAAAAGAGACTGGGTCTTTGAAATGCTCCCCTGGCTCCTGCTTAAGTAGGAGATGAATCAGCCCCTACTTTTGGATGTCTGACATTTTGCCATTTATGAGTAATTAAAACATGATAGTAATGGATATTTCAGTAGTTCATACAAAGTTTGATATATCTCTATTGGAATGCTGTCGAGACCAGGGGTTTCCCCGTCTGAAATGAATCAATTGCTAACAATAGTTTGTCATGTGCAATTAATTAGGCATGCAGAAGATTTGTTTGTTGTTGGGAGAAGGATGTCACAAAACTCATCGTCAAGTGTCAAAATCTCAAAACAAAATCTCTGTTGGAGAGATAAGGATTTAACCATTGTCTGTTAATATTTTTTGTAGGTTCTTTTTGGTCACGTTTCTATATTGAAGGTTTAGGTTAAAACTTGGTGAATTTTCACCATTCCCCATCCAATTTAGTCTGTTTTTTATATAAATGAAACCAGATCTTTCCTGAATAAGTTCCTCAAACTTTTTGTTTTGTGTCTAGATCATTCAGTGCTTCTGTATACATTTAACCTATCTACACCATTGATGTCTAATGTTTGATGTTCTATTCTCCGTTGACGAGACCATTTTTTGGAATGAAAATGTCATTGAAAAGCCTTTAACGGCACATTTAAAGGCATCCCATGCAATAAATGGGTCCACAGAACCTGTATTGAGCAAGAAAAAGTCTTATGAATTCCTTGAATTTGTAGTGCACTGGAGCTTAAAGGGAGAGCTAAGATTATTTAAAATATTTCATTAAACCCATAGCCAGTGCTCTCTATTGTCTGTTCAATCACAATGTCCTCTATTATTAAAGCTACAAATATTCCTACCAAGAATTGACTCACCTAATGATCAGAATTATGTATAACAAATATTTTCAATAAATATGCTATGTCATTACCCATTAGTGTTGATGTGGTGAGATATTGCCAATTGATAAATGATGTTGATAAACTATCCATTTCAAATGTCTTTTTTAGGGATGACGTGGCAGGATTGATTATAAACAGTAGCATCAGCTTTTGCGGTCAGATGCCAATCAGTGGCCATACCAAGCAGTGAGTTAAATAGTCATGATGCTCTCTATGGTTCAGCTGTGTGTGGGAGGGGGCGTACTGCATATCCGTGCTTCAGGGGTCACTACAGACACCTTAATTCGATTCCAGGCTGTATCACAACCGGCGTGATTGGGAGTCCCATAGGGCGCGCACAATTGGCCCAGCGCCGTCCGGGTTTGGCAGCTGTAGGCCATCATTATAAATAATATATTTTGTCTTATTAACTGACTTGCCTAGTTAAATAAAGGTTAAATAAATAAAAAATGAATTAAGGATATGAGGGCCCATGCCGAATATGTTCAATCTCCTGAGGGGGAAGAGGCGTTGTCATTATCAGGAGCAAGACAAAAGAGCTCTCCAGCTAGCTAACGGCTGCTAACGTCAGTTAGCTGACCAAGAACCCAAACTGTGAGGTCTACTTGACCAACGCAACGTCGTTAATGTTTTCTTACTGTTTCCACTATGATTCAGCAAGACACGACATCGTGAACTTCAGGAAACGGAAGGCCGAGCACGCCCCAACCACGTCGACGGAGTTGTGGAGCGGATTGAGAGCTTCAGGTTCCACATCACTAATGAACTATCATGGTCCACTCACAACAACACTTCACGACTGTGTCCACGATTAGCTCCTTCTTGCTGACTATTGCAAATATTTGTTTTTCATTCTCATTAATGTTATCGAACAGTTTGTATCTAGATCTGGTAAAGGTGCCCATGTTTCTCATACCATGGAACATGCAGTAAATATATTACACCAACAAAATTGAGCCAGTTAAATAATGTAAAACAATTTACATCAGCTCACACACTTTCACCAATTGAATGGGAGTAACAGAGCCATTGAGGGAGTTCTATTGACCTGAGCCGGGGTGTACCGGTCTATGGCCCGTGACGTAAACGGGCATAATTCGAACAGGAATGTGCGTCGCTCGGTCATGTTGTCAATAAAGCGGCATGGTGCGTCGTCCTGAAACAAATCTCTTTTCCATAAAATATATCAGAATTTTTAAACTAGAGTTCTTAATTTGGAAAGCAGATAACGCGTTTTTATCAAAGCAATCCCTTTTGCATGGGAAAACAATGAATCCTACTCATTAGTCCACGTGCTTAATCTAGCCTAGGCTATATCACTTTTGTTTTGAGCCGATTACACCGTGGGTTTTGTACGGGGCACACCTGGCTCACACCCGGGAATCATCCCGGCCCCAACACGAATAGAATTACATTCACCCAAAGCAAACACCTCCAAACTGGGTAATCCGGGACAGATAATCGAATCCCCCCCCCATTGAAGGGAGCCCACATTACGTAGCTAACTGCATCCACATCACAACAATCAGAAGATCCAGAGAAAAACAAGGAAGTGAACGGTCACGTAACTCAACTGTTATCTCCGTTTTTAGTATTAAAACGGTCCTGATAGAAAAATACATACAACTTCAGAATCATCGTCTTCGACTCAGAAAACCACACACCAATTCAGGACAATGAACAACAAAGGTAATTTAGCTAACGTCCAAAATCATTGTTGAATAAGCTAGCTAACCGCGGCTAACGTTAGTTAGCTGCAAGCTAGACTGCGCGGTCTACCTGGCCGTCGTCGTTGGTGTTTTCATTATGAATTAGATAAATAGCTACAGTTGTTTAAATTGTAAGAGTCGACCGGTAAGTAGCCAGCTAGCTTATATATGTTGCCAAATACGTAACGTTAGCTAGCTAGCGTTTGTTACAGGCTATTTAGCGCGTAGCCGCGTACACTGACCTCAACCATGAATACAACACTATTCAGCTAACGAGTTAACAGTAGGACCTGTCATAGTCACTTATGTAAATTGATTAACTGTATTGTTCTGACTATATTAACGTGGCCAACTGTAATCATTATATTGAAGAAGGAAGTATTTCTCTGTTCTGTTAGCCAGTCATGGGTACATTTCTTTTGTTAGAACGGTCTGTTGTAGATTAACCTAATGTAGCAGGCGTAAAAAGACGCCTGAGCGGAGTTCCCACATCCGTTTCAGTGGAAACGGAAGTTTGGTAGAAAATACTGTTGTTCCCATTAGACAACACAGCCACAAAGTCAAAATTGCCCATCGTACGATTTCATTGAATTATTTTATTTTTTAAGGTTAGGTTCTGATTTTAAAGATAAATTGTAGAAAGTAACGGTGTTTATGACTATGGCTGTGTTAACTAGTGACGCCCATATTGTATCCCTGAACTAGACAAATCTGTTTTATTCCGACCCCACGAAGAGTGGTCGTAGATTAACAATCTGGCATTCAATAATGTTTTGCAATTGTGTGACGTTTGAGTAAAACAAAGTGTTGGTAGTGATAATAGCATAATATTATTTTGTGTATCACAGGTTCCTATCCCCAGCAAGCTGTGTACCCACAGCAGAGCAGTGCACCCATCTACCCCCCTGCTATGCAAGTGTCTCCTCAGGCACCCCCTTACACAGACGCACCACCTGCATACTCTGAGGTAACCATTTATACTTGGAATAAATGTGTTATCTACTTTTGTGAAGATTATTCACAATAATACCAATACAAACAAACTGACAGACTGTCTAACACTCCCCCTTTCATCCTCATTCCATTACTCCAAAGATTTATCAGCCCAGGTATGTGCACCCATCTCAGGCTGGCCAGCTACAGCAAATGGCCCAGTACCCTGGCACTCAGATGTACATGCAACTGCCCCAGTCCATGGCTGTTGGACCAATGGGCCACAACGTCCCCATGGCATACTACCCCATGGGAGCCATGTATCCCCCTGGCTCCACTGTGCTAGTGGAGGGAGGATATGATGCTGGTGCTCGATTTGGTCAAAGCAACAGTGCTTCCATCCCTGTGAGTATCCACAAAACACCATGCCTATATCAGGGGTGTCAAGCTCAATTCCTGGTGGGTGGCGTGTTTGCTGGTTTTTGTTGTTTCCTTTCAGTTTGTGTCTACTTAGACAACCACGTGAGGGGAAAGTCATCGATAACCATAATAAGTTCAAGGAAGGAGCCAAGTATATTGCCTGTGTTGTTGATTAACAGATATTGGTAAAGTTACTCATGCATGTGACTATTTCTTTCTCACCTCACCTAAACACATCACAGCCCCCACCTCCTGGCCACATGCCTAATGCAGCTCAGCTGGCCGCCATGCAGGGTGCCAACGTCATGATGACACAGCGCAAGAACAACTTCTTCATGGGTGGTTCCAATGGTGGGTACACCATCTGGTAACAGCCAGCATTTGCCACAACTTCTCCCCATACTCCTCTCCCTCATTCAAAATGATGACTCCCTCTCCTGTCCCATCCGCCAACCCCTTTCGGGCTGCTTGGCCATGCCACAATACTGATATCACTTAACGGAATGTAATACTTTAGAGCCCCGATAAAAGGTACAGTACTCCACTTTCGATCCAGGGTCAGTCTTAATTACTTATTCATAATTTGGGCTTCTGAACCGGTTCCCTGACCTTACAAGGATAGTGCTGCTGTCTTCAGTCAAAACACATTTCATATGTTACTGGCTAGATTTTCTTTTTGAGTGAATGACATCGATTTAAACTCTTAACTGTCACCATTTTTGTACTTTATTATTTCAGTTTTTCATGTTTATTTGGACTCGGCCTCATGTCTTCCTCACAAAGAGTGCTAATGATCCAAGCAGTGCATCACATATACTTTAGTTTTTTTCTTTTTGCTGTTGCATGGCATGTTGAATATGCCCAGTAGGCCTATCTAAAAAATCTGTTTCTCCGGCCACCGGATTGTAGTATAATAGAATACTGGTATGTTAAACAAGAACCAAAACAAACAAGAATGGATTACAAAATTCTAACCAGACTATTACATGCCATGGTGGTTTACTGTACCTTCTTGGGCAACTGTAGATGAACATAATCGGGTGCCAAACAGCACCGTGACTTAAATAAAAGCGAATTAACTTAAAATACTTAAGAACGAAATTCAGTGTGATTTTCCAAATTGAGATTTGGATCACCGAAAGGGTTGGTTGGCTTTACATTTTTGCAGTTATATATATATATTTTTCCCCCCTAAGTCGGATACCCAGAGTTGAACATCATCCCAGTGTTTCGTTAAGTAAAATAATGGCACCCACAACCTGTTCTTAAAACACAAAGTACTGTCATGTAGGGTAGAATAACCTACTAAGATCAGTAGGTTTTAAGGGCTGCAGTGTTATGAAACCTTTGCGGGTTAAATTAAAATATAACTAGTTTGTTTATTTTCTGTCTCATCTTCAAGTGATTTGTTTGAATCAATTACTAGTTACTTACTTTGTAAGTATAACCACGGAGATGGTTGTACCAAAGATATGGTCTAGATTGCACTACAAAATGTTTGATTGACTTAATTATAATAATTCAAATATGGCACATTTTAAAAGGAAACATATCAAACAGTGATGATGGGTTTGAAGGTACTTAAGACCTTCGATCTGGCATTTGTTGCTGTATTTTGTAAGGGGGTGATTAAATGTTTAATGTAATTGTGACTAGGTGGTTCTGCATGCCTTTTTGCACTTTTGCTCTGTACAACTTTGAATTTTGTGAAGATATCATTGCTAATTTTTTATAGAAATGCCACAATTTAATTTATGTACACTTCTGGAAATGATAGATTTTGCTACTTGTTTTTAGTTCAAATGCTAATAACCTGCAAATACAGCGCGAGGCAAAGGCTACTCTTTCCTGTACAACTTATTGAAGGAATTTCATTGAAGTGTCTTTTCACTCAGGTTGAGATTCCTAAATGTTTTAGGACTGCAGCAAATCACTTGCATATGGTTCCCCTTACCCGACTTTTTAATTGTAGTGTTAAGCCACACCATTATTTATGAATACGCATTGTGTCAGTCGAGCTTACACAACTGTTTCTTTTCCAATACACTTATGTGCGCTGCTTATTAAACTACCGTATAACCTTTTTAGGTCATATCTAACACTAGGTTTGATCCAGTTTGTGAAAACGCCTAGATTCAAGAATTTGATATTTTGGTTTAAACATTAACATTCAGTGCAATTTCTTTATTTTTCCGTATGTAATGCAACTCATGTCTTGTATGTTATGATCAAAATTCATGTGTCACTGGGTATCCGACTTAATAGCCTAGATTTGATAGTTGTGGCCCTCCATTAAAACATGTAGTCCTCACTGAAATGTGAATTCCAGGTTACTTTGGTCAGTTGATCAGCTGTCTGGAAACCTGCTAGCCTAGCATGCAACCTGTTTGCACATTGTATCATCAGACTGCATTTGCTCTTGGTTACAGTGATCATATGACTAGCTACCAATCCAAACATGGTTGTCATGTCACTCATTTTGCACAGCTGTAAATGTGTATCCCATTCCCAAACACACTGATGCATCATAGGGTTTAAAAAAGGGGTCACAGCTTTCAAAATGTGAACAAAAAAGGCTTATACAATTTGTTTTGTTTCTTTCTGTCCCAGAACTGACTCATGTTTATAACGCAGCTTAGACCTAGCAATATGATGTACCGTAATGCTTACCAGTAGATGCCATGCCAACCACAGCCAGTGTGGAGTAAAAGTTTCTGTTGAAGGATTTATGGACATTTATAGTTCAGGGATTCTCTTTAACATTTTTATAATATGGATATGTATTAAAGTGATTTGATGGACTACAGTACTTTCTTTTAAGATTAAGTGTCACTTTGGTTTGAGACATGCGTCTGGAAGAAAACTCTGGTGCAGTTAACTTTTTATACTAAACAACATTTAAGGTGACAAATTTAGAATAAAGGATATTTTGGAAATTTGAAATGCTACCTGTTCCGAGTGCTTTTCCATCATTTATAAAATCAGATTTGTGTCATGCATTAGGACTCAAGCAGCCCTGTATAAATCATAAGAGGTGAAGAAATGTTTCGTGCATAAACACCTATGGCTTATAGCTAGCTGGATTAAGGACATTGAACACAGTGATTAAAAACTAACAAGCTTTATTGCCATGTCAGACCTGCAGTCTCAGATTGAGGTCTTTCATGCCACTTACTGCCTTTGGCAGATACTTCAGTAAGATCATACAATCACAAGATGGTGTATTTGGTAATAGTAACAGATACAAAACAACATTTCCTGTTTAGCTGCCCAGTTTTGAACTGGTAAATTATGTATAATGGCATGAGAAGAAAAAAAAAAATCTGTGCCTTCTACTGATCAAGAAATACAATTTCCCATTTAGCCCCCAGGAAAATATATACAGTGGGGAGAACAAGTATTTGATAACCTGCATATTCGACAGTGTTTCCTACTTACAAAGCATGTAGAGGTCTAATTTTTATCATAGGTACACTTCAACTGAGAGACGGAATCTAAAACAAAAATCCAGAAAATCACATTGTATGATTTTTAAGTAATTCATTTGCATTGTATTGCATGACGTAAGTATTTGATCACCTACCAACCAGTAAGAATTCTGGCTCTCACAGACCTGTTAGTTTTTCTTTAAGAAGCCCTCCTGTTCTCCACTCATTACCTGTTAACTGCACCCGTTTGAACTCGTTACCTGTATAAAATACACCTGTCCACACAATCAAACAGGCTCCAACCTCTCCACAATGGCCAAGACCAGAGAACTGTGTAAGGACATCAGGGTTAAATTGTAGACCTGCACAAGGCTGGGATGGGCTACAGGACAATAGGCAAGCAGCTTGGTGAGAAGGCAACAGCTGTTGATGCAATTATTAGAAAACGGAAGAAGTTCAAGATGACGGTCAATCACCCTCGGTCTGGGGCTCCATGCAAGATCTCATCTCGTGGGGCATCAATGATCATGAGGAAGGTAAGGGATCAGCCCAGAACTACACGGCAGGACCTGGTCAATGACCTGAAGAGAGCTGGGACCACAGTCTCAAAGAAAACCATTAACACACTATGCCGTCATGGATTAAAATCCTACAGCGCACGCAAGGTCCCCCTGCTCAAGCCAGCGCATGTCCAGGCCCGTCTGAAGTTTGCCAATGACCATCTGGATGATCCAGAGGAGGAATGGGAGAAGATCTTGTGGTCTGAGACAGAGAGCTTTTTGGTCTAAACTCCACTCACCGTGTTTGGAGGAAGAAGAATGATGAGTACAACCCCAAGAACACCATCCCAACCATGAAGCATGGAGGTGGAAACATCATTCTTTGGGGATGCTTTTCTGCAAAGGGGACAGGACGACTGCACCGTATTGAGGGGAGGATGGATGGGGCCATGTATCGCGAGATCTTGGCCAACAATCTCCTTCCCTCAGTAAGAGCATTGAAGATGGGTCGTAGCTGGGTCTTCCAGCATGACAAAGACCCGAAACATACAGCCAGGGCAACTAAGGAGTGGCTCAGTAAGAAGCATCTCAAGGTCCTGGAGTGGCCTAGCCAGTCTCCAGACCTGAACCCAATAGAAAATCTTTGGAGGGAGCTGGAAGTCCGTATTGCCCAGCGACAGCCCCGAAACCTGAAGTATCTGGAGAAGGTCTCTGTAATTGCAAACAAAGGTTTCTGTACCAAATATTAAATTCTGCTTTTCTGATGCAATAAAATGCAAATTAATTACTTAAAAATCATACAATGTGATTTTCTGGATTTTTGTTTTAGATTCCGTCTCTCACAGTTAAAGTGTACCTATGATAGAAATGACAGACCTCTACATGCTTTGTAAGTAGGAAACACTGCCGATTTTGCAGGTTATCAAATACTTGTTCTCCTCGCTGTATATATATTTTTTTACCAATACAATCAGAAAATGAAAACCCTTCAGAGTTGACACATGGGGAGCAGATTGATAAAAATTATATGACGCCATCTTAGACATTCCCCCACAAGAATCTCATGAAGTCCTCCATCCACCAGTGTTAAAACAGTTCTTACTTTACACACAACTGTTAAATTGTGAAACCATCAGTGTGCACACACTTTTACTAATTAATCTCATCGCTTGCCCAGCTTATGTGCTTATACGTGATAGTGTGTTCTCTTGGGTAAAATCTATGTCGGTCTTCAATTCCGCAAACATATGGTAGATGTCCATCAAAGATTGTAATTTCCTGTCAGTTTGGCAGAGAACATTTTGTTAAACACCCACCCACAGTTCTCACATTCCTCCTCGTCATCAAGTTCAAATGAAGTACTCCTTCTTTTCATCAGTTACGATGTCACCATGGGCCAGATCACAGTCCTCCCCCGGGGCAGGTTCTCCTGTGGTTCTGTAGGCACCCTTGTTGTGGCACAAGTACCGGTACAGAAGGAAACCCAGGCCAGCTAGCGTCAGTAGAACAAGTACGATGACAACTACAGAGAGAGAAACGCTTTAAGAATAGGGACAGAAGTTCAGCTAAGGATAGATGCATACGCTTAAAGGTAGACTCAGGGATATGACGTAGATGCAGAACGTAAACCTCACATGCGTATATACTAAGAGTGAAGTCTTGCATCTCTATTATCTCAATATCTGCAGTGCTACTTGTGGCAACATTTTGTGAAGTCTACTTTTAAAACATAGGGTTTTGCACATTTTTGTTATCATACTGAAGTGAAAAGAAAAGTTAAAATAAAATCAGGCCTACTTCCAATGACAGAGGAGTCCGTATGACTGGGAAGCGATGTAGGTCTCATCTCTGTTGCTGAAGACATAAAACAATCCATTTCATACTGTAGGCTGTGCTAGTATAAACATGAGAAACTGCATCATTTTCTCAATGCAGGGAAATCTGAACTGTATTTTATTACACAGTAATCTGCTTACAAAACGGCTAAACTCAGGTCCAGCCCATGTTTAATCTATTTGACATAACGCAGTGCCTTAAATCAGAAGTAAAGACAGAGCAGTCATGAAAAAGGGTTGTGTATCATCAACTCTATAGAGGAAAATATGGTTACAGTATTTCATTGACACACGGACTTCAAAATCCAAATAAACGTATTTTGTCTTCTTTGTGAAATAAGTGGCATATAAAATGGCATTTCACTAACACAAAAAAAGGACGTCCCACTTACCTGTCATGGGAATAGAAGTCATGGTGATTGATGTCAGAATCACAAGCTATGGAACAAATGAAAAGTACAGTACTTAGTACAGTCATTGTTTACACAACACACAAACTCAGACATAAAAGGCACTGTATTCCTAACCAACACAGAACTAAATTCTGTAGATACATATATCACATTATCTGGCGTACAGCCAAAGATGTTTGGTGTGCATTACTGGGCTTTGCAGGAAAGCCCTACACAAACCACCACAGATTTTTCAACTAATCTTCAAACTCTCGTCGGTGAAATAAAAAGTATATTAGAAATGTCAGTTTCCAGTTGCAGGTAGTTCTACAAAAACCATAGAAAATGCAGAAAGCTATTAAATCCATGTTTTGTATTGAGTGAGATATGCCTCTTGCATGTGTGTAGATCATTGTTTTGGTTGCACTGTGTGACGAACTGCCATCTAATGCTACACCTGGCCGTGCTGCATAAAAACTAGTAGTTCCTGCAAAGCTGCTGGGAAATGCTAGATGTGCAGCAGCTAAGATGGCAGGGTACAAAACATGGATTTAATATACATTTTTTGTAGAACCATCTGCAACTTGAAACTGACATTTCTAAGATACATTTTTTTCACTGAATCGAGAACGATGAAAGTACAGCCAAGAACAGTTTAGTTGAAAAATCTATGGTGGCAGTTAGTGTGTAAGACGTTTATTAGTGGCTTTATTCAATAAAAAAAAATATATAAAATGGGCAAAATATAAATCTATGCGTTTCTAATTCCTTTTCCTAAATGGGTATGCATTTATGACAAAATTTGAAGCATTATCGTTTTCATGATTGAGTATGCATAATGCCTGCTGATTTGAAAAAGAAATAGCAAAGTGTTTCTTATTTCATTTCCACAGTACAACACTGACACATTTAAAAATTAAATGTAAAAGCTTAAATTGCCAATAATTTATCATGTAATTTACTTGTGACTGCATGAATTGTGACAAAATTCAAATTATCAATAAAATTCTATAACTCAATCACTGCTCAACTTTGCTATTTAGTTTCCTCATTGCTCCTTTGCGTTTTCGACCTGTCAAACACGGTGGGCGGTGCTTTGGTAATGTGAGGCAGAAGTGGTTGCCTGGGCTGGGCTTGCTAGCTATGCTCAGACAGAAATACTCTTAATTTCTTCAAGTATTTCTGGATCAGAGAGGAAGAGGCGAAGCTGAACTCCATATATATATAAATAACACACAGTGTACAAAACATTAGGAACACCTCTTTCCATGGCATACAGACCAGGTGAATCCAGGTGAAAGCTATCATCCCTTATTGATGTCACCTGTTTAAATCCACTTCTATCAGTGTAGATGAAGGGGGGAGACAGGTTAAAGAAGGATTTTTAAGACTTGAGACATGGATTGTGTGTGTGTGCCATTCAGAGGACGAATGGGTAAGACAAAATATTTAAGTGCCTTTGAATGGGAATGGGGTATGGTAGTAGGTGCCAGGCCCACCAGTTTGACGTGTCAAGAACTGCAACGCTGCCAGGTTTTTCCACACTCAACAGTTTCCCTTGTTTCAAGAATGGTCCACCACCCAAAAGATATCCAGCCAACTTGACAACTGTGGGAAGCATTGGAGTCAACATGGGCCAGCATCCCTGTAGTACACGTTCGACACCATGTCGTCCATGCCCTAATGATTTGAGGCTGTTCTGAGGGCAAAAGGGGGTGCAACTCAATATTAGGAAGGTATTCCAAATAGTTTGTACACTCAGTGTAGATAATCTTTGCTATGCTAGCCAGGACAGCGAGTGAGCAAGAAATGAGGAGACAGCTCAGGCATGGTGCTTGCTGCAAGCAATATGATGGCTAGTATATGTAGTTACCACAGGTGGCACCTTAATTGGGGACAGGCTTGTGGTAATGGCTGGAGCAGCAAAAGTAGAATGGTATCAAATAAATAAAACATGATTTGATGCCATCCCACTTGCACCGGTCCAGACATTATGAGCCATCCTCCCCTCAGGAGCCTCCACTGTTAGCTACTAGCTAGGTTAGATATGCTAGCTAGCTGGCCATGGTGAGGCAAGTCAACACATTTAAGAGATGAACAGAGATAACCTACTAAAAATGATTCTGGTCTAAACAAATAAAATACATATTTGGCAGTGACAGAGAGCGAGGGAGAACGGCCCCTTTGGCCATTAACGTTAGTCTGAGTTAGTCCTTGGTGGGACAGTATTTACAAAAACTGCGGTTGTCATGTCATGGCACCATCAAATCAAATTTTATTTGTCACATGCGCCAAATACAACCTTACATAGAAATGCTTACTTACAAGCCCTTAACCAACAATGCAGTTAAGAAAAATACATACAAAATAAGAAATAAAGTAACAAATAATTAAAGAGCGGCAGTAAAATAGTCAATTGATTGGGGGCACCGGTTAGTTGAGATAATATATACATGAGGGTAGTTATTAAAGAAACTTTTGCATCGATAATGACAGTAACAGCAGCGTAAAAGAGAGGGGGAGGAATGCAAGTAGTCTGGGTAGCCATTTGATTAGATGTTCAGTAGTTATGGCTTGGGGGTAGAAGCATCTTGGACCTAGACTTGGCATTCCGGTACCGCTTGCCGTGCGGTGGCATAGAGAACAGTCTACGACTAGTGGTACATCCCCTGGACAAGATGCTAGTCTTTCGAATGGCCTTGTCCCCTATCTATCTATCTATAGTGCCAAGCAGAGATGCATCAGGTCCCATTTTTACAGTCTTTAGTATGACTAGGCCAGGGATAGAGCTGTCCAACCTTTAAATCTCAGCGAGGACACTAACCACAGAGGCACTGAGTTGGTTATGCAAGTCATACTGTAGGTAAAACTATATTGCATATTGATTTGTTCCATGTCGACTGAAAAATGAGGCATGCAAAATGAACCATCACAAATTGTTTTATTAAGGATATACACCGTACTGTACCCTTGGTGACCTGTGATGGAGACATGGTCCTACAAGTAACAGTTATTCTTAGAATCACTGGTGTTCAACAAAAAAAGTTACTAATGTAGGTTTCCAACATATGATTGGCAGAACCTCATTGAAGAGCAAGAACATGTCACTAGTGGTAACAAAGTGGCACTGTAATTTTAACTGAACACTTCAAGCAGTTCAGTGACAACATAAGGCTGCCCTCTTCCTCATCAGTAAAGTTAGAAATATTGGTATCATTGGGGACGATATTCCTTCTTAGTTTCTATCAGCCATGGAGACAGGTCATCAGCCAGAACTGCCTGTGAAAAAAGGAGTGCAAATTATGCTAAAATATTAGAATAGATGAAAATCTAAAGCACAGATCAATGTACAACTCATGATAAGTACACTAGTCACAATTCACATATCCTACTGTTTTTTTTTATAGTACAACAACTGTATGCTCCGGTTTAGTGCATGTCATAACCAATCATTCACTCAATTTACAGTTCAATTAGGTATTATAGCACAGGTGGTGTGGGGCATCTTTCAGACATTTTGGTGCCCCTCCAGCCCTTGCTTTCTAACCCGTCTGATGGTGGGCAGCAGCATCTGGAAGACAGGAGGGGCAGCGTCTGCTGGAGGACCTGCTGGGGTGTCCCGTACACAGCAATGACATCAGTTTCCTTAGGGTTTGAATACAAAAGATATTAGTTGAAAGGCACACTGTCATGTCTGGGGCAAATGAGCTAATATAGAAAGTGATTTATTTTCAAATCAGACAACAGGAACTCTTAAGAATCATTGAGTCCAGTCCATATCAGATCTGCCCACTTATAATCTCTGGTACTGTCCCATGTGGGCTATAATAATGAAATACTGCAACGTCGACATTATTTACTGGCATTCAAACAAACGCTTTTACTTGCAATAAACAAAATGACAAACTCAGTGGGGGAGGATCATAGGACTACAATATTAATATAATCTGTATTGCTCTTAAATTGAGGGAGTTTAATTAAGCTGGACCGGGATGCGCTGGGCTATGGCCCGTGACGTGAATGGGCAAAAGTGGTGAGGGAGGGGCACCCTGCTCAAATCGAAAAGTAATCTGCACCACCAGATCCTATTGTCAACAAAACAGCATTGTTCATCGTTCAGAGACATATGTTTTCCATCAATGTACATGTTAACATTTTCAAACTAAGTTTACTTGTGAAGGCAGATAAATATCATATTAGTTTTAACCAAGAGAAAACACTTTGCATGTGAACAAGGCTTGTAAGTAAGCATTTCACAGTAAGGTCTACACTTGTATTTGACGCATGTGACAAAAAAACATTTGATTTTCAACGTTCTTGACATACTACACTTTTGTTTGAGCAGACTTCGCAGTGAGCTTTGAACGGCGATCCCGGCTCACATCCGGTGCAATTTGCACCAACACGGCCAGCTTAATCAAATCCCCTCATTGTAATATCGCTGTAGCCCTCAATGCACCTTCCTCTGAAATGACAAGACAAAAAAAGCCACTTACCTAAAAGTGTTCCACGATGTCTTGTTGTGAAGGTAGCTATTGCTCGCTAGACTAGCCAGTGGGCTAGCTATCTAACACAAGCCAATAACGTTAGCCAGTAGTGCATCATAGCCAGCTAGCTACACTACAGGAACAAAAGTCAAACATGTTATTAAACAATGATGAGCATTGGAGGTCGACCAATTATGATTTTTCAACGCCGATACCGATTATTGGAGGACCAAAAAAGTCGATACCGATTCAAATCGGACGAGAGATGTGTGCGTGTGTATGCATGTATGCATGTATGTATATACACAATTTGTAAAATTAAAATTACAACAATACTGAATGAACACTTATTTTATCT
Organism: Oncorhynchus masou masou; assembly: GCF_036934945.1. Taxonomy (NCBI): domain Eukaryota; kingdom Metazoa; phylum Chordata; class Actinopteri; order Salmoniformes; family Salmonidae; genus Oncorhynchus; species Oncorhynchus masou. Next base: position 20,432,129 of record NC_088229.1, read on the forward strand.
TTATTTATGTATCATATTATCCATTTAGTCTCAAATAAATAATTCAACATGTTCAATTTGGTTTAAATAATGCAAAAACAGTGTTGGAGAAGAAAGTAAACGTGCAATATGTGCCATGTAAAAAAGCTAACATTTAAGTTCCTTGCTCAGAACATATGAAAGCTGGTGGTTCCTTTTAACATGAGTCTTCAATATTCCCAGTTAAGAAGTTACAATTTGTAGTTATTATAGGAATTATGGGACTATTTCTCTATACCATTTGTATTTAATTTACCTTTGACTATTGGATGTTCTTATAGGCACTATAGTGTTACCAGCTTAATCTCGGGAGTTGATAGGCTTGAAGTCATAAACAGCGCTGTGCTTCAAGCATTGCGAAGAGCTGCTGGCAAACGCAGGAAAGTGATGTTTGAATGAATGCTTACGAGCCTGCTGATGCCTACCGCCGTGCAGTCAGACTGCTCTATCAAATCATAGACTTTATTATAATTAACACACAGCAATACGAGCCTTATGGTCAAATACGGAAAGTTATTATATGGTCAAATATGGAAACTATAATTTCGAAAACAAAACATTTGCTCTTTCAGTTAAATACGGAACCGTTACGTATTTTATCTAACAGGTGGCAACCCTAAGTCTAAATATTGCTGTTACATTGCACAACCTTCAATGTTATGTCATAATTATGTACAATTCTGGCAAACTAATTACGGTCTTTGTTAGGATGAAATTGTCTTCACACAGTTCGCAACGAGCCAGGCAGACCAAACTGCTGCATATACCCTGACTCTGCTTGCACAGAACACAAGAGAAGTGACAATTTCCCTAGTTATTATTGCCTACTAACATGCATTTCTTTTAACTAAATACGCAGGTTTAAAAAAAATACTTGTGTATTGATTTTAAGAAAGGCATTGATGTATATGGTTAGGTACATTGGTGCAACGACAGTGCTTTTTTCAAATGCGCTTGTCAAATCACCACCCGTTTGGCGAAGTAGGCAGTGATTCGATGGTAAATTAACAGGCACTGCATTGATTATATGCAACGCAGGACAAGATAGTTAAACTAGTAATATCAACCATGTGTAGTTAACTAGTGATTATGTTAAGATTCATTGTTTTTTATAAAAGTTTATTGCTAGCTAGCAACTTACCTTGGCTCCTTGCTGCAGTCGCATAACAGGTGGTCAGCCTGCCACGCAGTCTCCTCGTGGATTGCAATGTAATTGGCATCCAAAAATGCAGACTACCGATTGTTATGAAAACTTGAAATCGGCCCTAATTAAAAATCGGCCATGCCGATTAATTGGACGACCTCTAATGAACATTAATATGGAGTTGGTCCCCCTTTGCTGCTATAACAGTCTCCACTCTTCTGGAAAGGCTTTGCACAAGATGTTGGAATATTGCTGTAGGGATTTCCATTCAGCCACAAGAGCATTAGCGAGGTTGGGCACTGATGTTAGGTGATTAGGCCTGGCTCACAGTTGGAGTTCCAATTCATCCCAAAGGTGTTTGATGGGGTTGAGGTCAGGGCTCTGTGCAGGCCAGTCAAGTTCTTCCACACCGATCTCAACAAACCAATTCTTTGTGCACAGGGGCGTTGTCATGCTGAAACAGGAAAGGGCCATCCCTAAACTGTTGCCACAAAGATGGAAGCACAGAATTGTCTAGAATGTCATTGTATTCTGTAGCATTAAGATTCCTGGGGCGGCAGGGTAGCCTAGTGGTTAGAGCGTTGTTCAAACCCCCGAGCTGACAAGGTACAAATCTGTCCATCGCCTGTCCTTCTGCCCCTGAACAGGCAGTTAACCCACTGTTCCTAGGCCGTCATTGAAAATAAGAATTTGTTCTTAACTGACTTGCCAAGTAAAATAAAGGTAAAATAAATTCCCCTTCACTGGAACTGATGGGCTGTTTTTCATGGTTCAGGCTCGGACCATTATTCCTCCTCCACCAAACTCTGCAGTCGGACAGGTAGCGTTCTCCTGTCATACGCCAAACCCAGATTCGTCTGTCTGACTGATGAAGCATGATTCATCACAGTTTGAAACTCAGTAGTAAGTGATACAACTGAGGACAGATTATTTTTATGTGGTATGCGCTTCAGCGGTACCGTTCTGTGAGCTTGTGTGGCCTACCACTTCATGGCTGAGCCGTTGTTGCTCCTAGATGTTTCCACTTCACAATAACAGCACTTACAGTTGACCGGGGCAGCTCTGGCAGGGCAGAAATTTGACTAACTGACTAACCTTTTTGGAAAGGTGTCATCCTATAACGGTGCCATGTTGAAAGTCACTGAGCTATTCAGTAAGGCCACTGCACTGTGCTACTTAGTGTTTGTCTATGGAGATTGCACCGCAGTGTGCTCAATTTTATACACCTGCTCGCAACTGGTGTGGCTGAAATTGCCGAATCCACTAATTTGAAGTGGTGTCCACAAGGTAAATTACTCGCTTGGTTAGATACATGTCACGTGACATGCATCTAACCTATCGGTAGCTAGCTACATATTATAGCCAATTAACTAGCTACTCGTCCCCACTGTCCCCTCCTGCAAACACCCTGTTCTTCTGTGGGGTTTCACACTGATTGTTGTTGCCGGGATAGCCTAAAAACACACCACAATCGATACAGCTACAACCGAACATGACCATCGCCAGTAAGCACAAGTGTTTGATTGACAATCAACACAAGTCGAAAAAAACGATCATGCAAATGAGGAAACGAAATAGCGAAATTAAGCATTGATTTATCGAATTTGATTGTCATAATTTAAATGATCTTAAACCAGATTGTCAATTGAAAAAAAAATGTATTTGTTACAATTCATGCTATCACAACAAGAAAATGAAATGGTAAACATGAGAAATGATTTATCATTTAAATTATGTTTTTGGATGTGCCAGTGTTGTACTGGATAGTATCATGGAAATGAATCAACCACTGCTATTTATTTTTCAAATTGGCAGTTCTTTTTTTGCATTTACATTTTTTTTAAACAAATACATACCCATTTAAGGAAAAGGAATTGCATACATGATATAACATTTATAATTACCATTTGCATTTCCAATTGAGTTTTAGTAGCTAAATGCTCCCATATGTATGGGGTTTTCCTGTAACGCCCAGTAATGGACTAACCAGTTTCCCTTGTATCTATGCTAAACCGTCTCTAGGGTCAATTGACTTAGTTACCGCCCTATGCGGGTAATAAAAAGCAGTAAAAGCTAGAATATTCGCATCATTTCCACATATCAAGCATTGATGTATTAAATCAGGTTGTCGCCTGTTTACTGGCCACATCACACGTTGCCATTGTTCATCACACAGTTGTCTACGCAAATTTTACCTGAGGAAGTAGTTTAGCTAGCTGGATCGACTGAGAGAAATATTTGCTTGCTGGTCACCTTCAGGCACACGACTTTTGTCCTTACAAAAATAAGAGCAGGTACAAAAATACAGTCGATAAAGCAAACTACCAACAACGAACAAAAATAGACGTGTATCCTCACAGCTCAAACTTTCCTGTAATCCCTTGCGCGTTCGTGAGACTCATGTGTGCTCGTCCCCGTGAAATTGCAAACCAGGTTCCCATCGCGATTTCTTTTCTGACGCCATACGGTATAAAAACGAATTCACGAGAGCTTGTGTAATTGTAATGTGATATTGTACCCCCTAGCTCGATTGTCCATTGTTTGTAATCTATGTATGCTTGTGTTCCCTAATGTGCTTTATGTATTGATTTGTTGTTAATAAAATGTAAATAAAAAAATAAAAAGGAGAGCTGTGATAGAAACAGGAAGTTTCGGTAAACTACCCAAATGTAAACTAAACTAAATACGCTAGACAAGGTGGAACCTTTTTGTGTCGTTAACATGTATTATGCGAGAAATGTCGGTGGAAACGCTTTTATGCACAAATATTGATATAATAACCATTTCATCGAAGTAAATTTGGAATCACGTGACATGTTTTGCAGCCCCACTACGACTCGTCGGGAAAGCATGTAGTTTATTCGGCTACAAATTAAGTACATTATGATTCATTTCACAGGGTGGTGAATATCGAGGGTCTTCTGGTGACACAATAATCGGTGTTTGGCTGCCGTTTGAGAAATACAAATAATCTCACTTTTTGGTCCATTATGATAGTCGCATAATGTAGGCCAGGACTCTAACCCTGTTCCTGGAGAGTTACGGCCCTCTAGGTTTTAACATAACCCCAACCTAGCACACTTTATTCTAATAATTAGCTGGTTGATAAACTGAATCAGGTTAGTTACAACTGGGGTTGGAGCAAAAACCTACAGCAGTGTAGCTCTCCAGGAAAAGGTTTGAATTGGAAACCCCTGATCTTGGTTATATGTGCGCTGGCGAGACCGCACGTGCCAATACCAGAGTCACTCGCTCTATAACGCAACATTTTTTTATTGTCAGAAAACCATCAGTAGAGTTGAAAATGCGATGAAAACTCATTTAACTTGTACTTTTTATTCGGTACTTGGAATTGTTACCACAAAGGTATGTTTATGTACACTACGTCATAATGCAAAGCCTTGTATCTGCAACAAATCAATTTGATAATAATATCCTTTTGATGAGCCAACATGTAAATGTAGAGGGTATTTTACTTAATTGTAAGGAATTCTTATCACTTTACAAAATCCCTGTAACACTTAAAGATTTTCTAATTGTTTTAGATGCCATTCTCCCAGGTGTTGCTTTATTATTCAGGAATGTGTCAAGACCTGATCCTCAGAAGATACCTATGATTAACCCTGTTGCCTCATCAATATTATTATTCTTTTTTTATTTTGGTCAATTCAACAACAATAGAGCTATTCAAATCAAATGTATATATATATATATATATATATATATATATATAGCCCTTCTTACATCAGCTGATATCTCAAAGTGCTGTACAGAAACCCAGCCTAAAAACCCAAACAGCAAGCAATACAGGTGTAGAAGCACGGTGGCTAGGAAAACTACCTAGAAAGGCCGAAACCTAGAGAGGAACCAGGCTATGAGGGGTGGCCAGTCCTCTTCTGGCTGTGCCGGGTGGAGGTTATAACAGAACATGGCCAAGATGTTCAAATGTTCATAAATGACCAGCATGGTCAAATAATAATAATCACAGTAGTTATCGAGGGTGCAGCAAGTCAGCACCACAGGAGTAAGTGTCAGTTGGCTTTTCATAGCCGATCATTAAGAGTATCTCTACCGCTCCTGCTGTCTCTAGAGAGTTGAAAACAGCAGGTCTGGGACAGGTAGCACATCCGGGGAACAGGTCAGGGTTCCATAGCCACAGACAGAACAGTTGAAACTGGAGCAGCAGCACAGCCAGGTGGACTGGGGACAGCAATGAGTCATCATGCCAGGTAGTCCTGAGGCATGGTCCTAGGGCTCAGGTCTTCTGAGAGAGAGAGAGAGAAAAAAAGAGAGAATTAGAGAGAGCATACTTAAATTCACACAGGACACCAGATAAAACAGGAGAAATACTCCAAATATAACAGACTGACCCAAGCCCCCCGACACATAAACTACTGCAGCATAAATACTGGAGGCTGAGACAAGAGGGGTCAGGAGACACTGTGGCACCATCCGCTGACACCCCGGGACAGGGCCAAACAGGCAGGATATAACCCCACCCACTTTGCCAAAAACCTACAACCTACATTATTCAAGCCTTGTTTCAGCAGGATGTTGTATCTATGTCATGCCTTATTGGAACAGTTTTATTGATAATATCTGTTGGAAAAAAGTGTGGATGTTGCCACAAATACCTACTTATTAACAAAATGATGTAAGTTTCTTTTAAAATTGTTCAGAAATATTATCCTGCCAACCAAGATATGAAGAAGTTTAGGAACATATATTCAAATTGTACCTTTTATAACAAAGCAGTGCTTTTTTGGCATTGTATTCATTTATTTAATATTATTTGTTATTTATGTAACATTTTATTTAACTAGGCAAGTCAGTTAAGAACAAATTCTTATTTACAATGACGACCTGGCTAAAGGCTTCCTGCGGGGACGGAGGCTGGGATTTAAGAAATTAAAAATACAATTTACCTACAATATTTTTTATTTAATTTAATTTCACCTTTATTTAACCAGGTAGGCCAGTTGAGAACAAGTTCTCATTTACAACTGCGACCTGGCCGAGATAAAGCAAAGCAGTGCAACAAAAACAACAACACTGAGTTACACATGGGATAAACAAACATACAGTCAATAAAACAATAGAAACATCTGTGTACAGTGTGTGCAAATTAAGTAAAATAAATAGGCCAATAGTGGCGAAGTAATTACAATTTAGCAATTTACACTGGAGTGATATATGTAGAGATGAGGATGTGCAAGTAGAAATAAGGGTGTGCAAAAGAGCAGAAAAACAAATATGGTGATGAGGTAGGTAGTTGGTTGGATGGGCTATTTACAGATGGTCTGTGTACAGCTGCAGCGATCAGTAAACTGCTCTGACAACTGACGCTTAAAGTTAGTGAGGGAGATAGAAGTCACCAACTTCAGTGATCTTTGCAATTCGTTCCAGTCATTGGCAGCAGAGAACAGGAAGGAAAGGCGGCCAAAGCAGGTGTTGGCTTTGGGGGTGACCAGTGAAATATACCTGCTGGAGCTCATGTTATGGTGGGTGTTGCTATGGTGACCAGTGAGCTAAGTCGGAGCTATACCTAGCATAGACTTATAGATGACCTGGAGCCAGTGGATTTGGCAACGAATATGTAGCGAGGACCAGCTAACGAGAGCATACAGGTCGCAGTGGTGGGTAGTATATGGGGCTTTGGTGACAAAACAGATGGCACTGTGATAGACTGCATCCAATTTGCAGAGTAGAGTGTTGGAGGCTAATTTGTAAATGACATCGCCGAAGTCAAGTATCAGTGCGATAGTCAGTTTTACGAGGGTAAGTTTGGCAGCATGAGTGAAGGATGCTTTGTTACGAAATAGGAAGCCGATTCTAGATTTAACTTTGGTTTGGTGATGCTTAATGTGAGTCTGGAAGGAGAGTTTACAGTCTAGCCAGACACCTAGCTATTTATAGTTGTCCACATATTCTAAGTCAGAACCGTTCAGAGTAGTGACGCTAGTCGGGCGGGTGGGTGCGGGCAGCGATCGGTTGAAGAGCATGCATTTCATTTTACTAGCATTTAAGAGCAGTTGGAGGCCACGGAAGTAGTGTTGTATGACGTTGAAGCTCGTTTGGAGGTTTGTTAACACAGTGTCCATTGAAGGGCCAGATGTATAGAGAATGGTGTCGTCTGTGTAGAGGTGGATCAAAGAATCACCCGCAGCAGGAGCGACATCATTGACATATATAGAGGAAAGAGTCAGCCCGAGAATTGAACCCTGTGGCACCACCATAGAGACTGCCAGAGGTCCGGACAACAGGCCCTCCGATTTGACACACTGAACTCTATCTGAGAAGTAGTTGGTGAACCAGGCGAGGCAGTCATTAGAGAAACTAAGGCTGATGAGTCTGCCAATAAGAATACAGTGATTGACAGAGTCGAAAGCCTTGGCCAGGTCGATGAAGACGGCTGCACTGTACTGTCTTTTATCGATGGCGGTTATGATATTGTTTAGGAACTTGAGCGTGGTTGAGGTGCACCCATGACCGGCTCGGAAACCGTATTGAATAGTGGAGAAGGTACAGTGGGATTTGAAATGGTCAGTGATCTGTTTGTTCACTTGGCTTTCAAAGACTTTAGAAAGGCAGGGCAGGATGGATATAGGTCTGTAACAGTTTGGGTCGAGAGTCCGCTTTCCAATCTTTAGGAATCTCAAACGATATGAAAGAGAGGTTGAACAGACTAGTAATAGGGGTTGCAACAATGGCTGCAGATAATTTTAGGAAGAGAGGGTCCAGATTGTCTAGTCTAACTGATTTGTAGGGATCCAGATTTTGCAGCTCTTTCAGAACATCGCTGTCTGGATTTGGGTGAAGGAGAAGCAGGGGGGGCTTGGGCCAGTTGCTGTGGGGGGTGCAGAGCTGTTGGCCGGGGTTGGGGTAGCCAGGTAGAAAGCATAGCCAGCCTTGGAGAAATGCTTTTTGAAATTCTCGATTATCGTGGATTCATCAGTGGTGACAGTGTTTCCTAGTCTCAGTACAGTGGGCAGCTGGGAGGAGGTACTCTTATTCTCCATGGACTTTACAGTGTCCCAAAACCTTTTGGAATTAGTACTGCATGAATCAAATTTCTGTTTGAAAAAGCTAGCCTTTGCTTTCCTAAGTGACTGTGTGTTTTGATTCCTGACTTCCCTGAAAAGTTGCATATCGCGGGGACTATTTGATGCTAGTGCAGTACGCCACAGGGTGTTTTTGTGCTGGTCAAGGGCAGTCAGGTCTGGAGTGAACCAAGGGCTATATCTGTTCTTAGTTCTACATTTTTTGAAAGGGGCATACCTATTTGAGATGGTGAGGAAAGCACTTTTAAAGAACAACCAGGCATCCTCTACTGACGGGATGAAGTCAATATCCTTCCAGGATTCCCGGGACAGGTCAATTAGAAAGGCCTGCTTGCAGAAGTATTTTAGGGCGCATTTGACAGTGATGAGGGGTGGTCCTTTATGACCGCAGACTCATAAAGGACACAGGCAATGAGGCAGTGATCGCTGAGATCCTGGTTGAAAACAGCAGAGGTGTATTTAGAGGGCAAGTTGGTCAGGATGATATCCATGAGGGTGCCCATGTTTACGGATTTGGGGTTGTACCTGGTAGGTTCTTTGATAATATTTGTGAGATTGATAGCATCTAGCTTAGATTGTAGGATGGCCGGGGTGTTAAGCAAATCCCAATTTAGGTCACCTAGCAGTACAAACTCTGATGATAGATGGGGGGAAATCAATTCACATATGGTGTCCAGGGCACAGCTGGGAGCAGAGGGGGGTCTATAACAAGCGGCAACAGTGAGGGACTTATTTCTGGACAGATGGATCTTTAAAAAGTAGAAGCTCAAACTGTTTTGGCATAGACCTGGAACAGAAGTCTGCAGGCTATCTCTACAGTAGATTGCAATTCTGCAGAAGTTGCAGAAGTCAACAAATGAGAGCGCCTGGGGACACACGGGGCCTGGGTTAACCTCTACATCATCAGAGGAACAGAGGAGGCGTAGGATGAGGGTACGGCTTAAGGCTAAAAGAACTGGTCATCTAGTGTTTTGGGAACAGAGAATAAAGGGAGCAGATTTCTGGGCATGGTAGGATAGATTCAGGTCATAGTGTACAGACAAGGGTATGGTAGAGTGCGAGTACAGTGGGGGTAAGCCTAGGCATTGAGTTACGATGAGAGAGGTTGCATTTCTGGAGGCGCCAGTTAAACTAGGTGTGGTCTCCGCATGTGTGGGGGGTGGGACAAGGTGGCTATCTGAGGCATGTTGAGCAGGACTCGGGGCTCCGCAGTAAAATAAAACAATGAGAGCTGCCCTAAACAACAGTATACAAGGCATATTTACAGAGAGAGGCATAAAGCAATCACAGGTGTTGATTGGGAGAGCTAAGACAACAGGTGAGACAACAACGGGTAAAACAGCTAAGACAACAACGGGTAAATGGCGATAAATGGGCAGAGAGGGTCAGTTAGCTACACACAGGGCCTGAGTTCAAGCCTGGGGCCGACAGATAAACTAAATGAAGTACCGTGTTAATGAACAGTCCAGCAGGCATCAGCTGTGTAGCCGAGTAATCATAGGGTCATATAAATAAATTGGACATTTTTGTGTAATTCATTTCAGAAAATGTACAAACAAAACACCACACTTTCTTACCTTGCAAAAAGAAATGTAACTATATTGTATTCTACCAACATAAAAGCCATTATAGCTGTGTGTGTTTGTCCCTTAAGGTTCTTGTGTAATGTGATATTGTACCCCCTAGCCAATTGTCCTTTGTATATTCTATATACTGTATAAACTTGTGTTCCCCCATGTACTTTTTGTATTGATTTGTTAAGAGAAAAGGGGGAAAAATTAAGTCACTTCAATGAAATCATGGAAATATGTGAATATATATTTTTTGTTGTTGATAATATTTGCATGAAAATCTGTTTTCCGTGCCAAATGGATGGAAACCTAGTTATAGGCTCACAAATAAAATACACTGTATCGGGACAAAGATGTTTGAGACATTTTATATAAAAACGAAATTAATCAAGACACCTTTGATTTCAGTGATGGAAAAAGTACCCAATTGTCATACTAAAGTGAAAGTAAAGATACCTTAATAGAAAATGACTCAAGTGAAAGTCACCCAGTAAAATACTACTTGAGTAAAGTCTAAAAGTATTTGGTTTTAAATATACTTAAGTATCAAAAGCAAATGTTTACTTAAGTATCAAAAGTAAAAGTATAAATAATTTCAAATATTAAACAAACCAGATGGCACAATTTGTGTTTTTATTTATTTCTGGAGAGCCAGTGGCACACTCCTACACTCAGACATAATTTACAAGTGATGTATTTGTGTTTAGTGAGTTTGCCAGATCAGAGACAGTAGAGATGGCAAGGGATGTTCTCTTGAGAAGTGTGTTAATTGGATCATTTTCCTATCCTGCAAAGCATTCAAAATGTAACAAGTACCTTTTGGGTGTCAGGGAAAATGTATGGAGTAAAACATACATTATTTTCTTCAGGAATGTGATAAAGTGAAAGAAAAAGTTGTCAAAAATATAAACAGTGAAGTACAGATACACCCAAAAACTACTTAAGTAGTACTTTAAAGTATTTTTACTTAAGTACTTTACACCACTGTTTGATTTAGTCATTTGATTTGATTTTTTCAATTAACAGCTGTGACACTAAACAAGACATTACAAAAAGCTATTTGTTTCATCAATAATCAAGTTTTTCAGGTGCAATTTAGCAAACTTATATAGAGTTACACAGTATGAGTCATAATACCCATAAAGCCTAGCGGTCAAACAGGGAAATGGTTCCAATGGTTTTTCTACCATTCATTTTTCCCATAGGGGATTTCAGAAACAATTACAATAAGGGCTGTATTTCGTTTAGGCTTACCCTGGCATGACATTTTGACAGTGTAACAGTGTAAATCTCTCTAGGACAAGGGGACCTTATAAAAATGTCACACCAGGGTAAGCCTACATGAAATACAGCCCTTATTTTAAGTGTTTCTAAAAAATGTATGGTGGAAAAATTATTGGAACCATTTCCCTGTTTGACCGCTAGGTTTTATGGTTATGACACTTCCACTGTGGGCTCTATGAAATGAGATACAGTTTTGCAAAGCTGAATGTCAAATTGAGTCAAGTACAATTTAGTGAACTTGCTGTTTCTCTACAATTAAATTAAAATACAATTCACAGTTATTGGGTGTATAAAGTTATTGGGTGAATACTGGCACAACCCTAAACAAAGCACAAATTGGCATACCAATGATTATATTAATTAAAAAACAAAACGTTTGTATTGAAAGTATATTGTCCACAAGCAAGAGCTTCCAGATCTTAGACAGCAGGTGGAAACAGGAGATATTCTTATATCCCTCCAGTAATATTGAGAAGGCTTTTCATATTGATCCTATTTTCCCTTGTGCAGTATTCATCCACTCTCCCTAATTACTATAATTTGTTCTGTGAACAAATACAAAACATTTTGACAGTTAACTCAGGAAATAAGAAACTCAATATAATAACTCAATTACAGTTACTTTAGACAGTAACAACCTTTTCCTCAGAGATCCTTCATTAAACCACAGTATTTTTCGCACCCTCCTGCTCCTGGATATGTAATTTTGCTGCCTAAAAGTAAAAGAAAAGAAAAGTTATATACCAGTAGATCCAAATGGTCTAGCAGCAGTCGATGGAATCCCATTATTATACTGCCTGTCTTGATTAGAGTAGACTGGCGTGTAAATCAAATGTACTACATACGAAAGGTCATTGAAGGTTGTGTGTGTCTCACCTTTTGGACAAGCACGTTAGCATCGGAGCCATCAGAAGCCGCTCCGTTCTGCACACCGTGGGCCCCAGAGTCCTCAGGGGCCCCAGGGCTTTCTATGGTCAGCTGGGGTGTGTCTATGGCCGAGGACTGGAGCTCAACGTTCTCTGAGTTATTGGAGTTGGTCACATCGGAAGTACTCGCTGTCAACACAGAAGAGCGTTCTTCTTCTTCTCCTTTTTTATCGGAGGTGGTGGAGTGCTGGTCTGAAGGAGGCTGTCCCTCTTTCACATCCTTCTCTTTCTCCATCAGTTTCTCTTCTGACTTCTGTCCGCTGCCAGAGGCACATTTTGTGGTGGTGTTATCCCTGCTTTCAGATTCCGGTTTCTTCTCTGCAGTGGGGCCTTCACTGGAGTCTGCATCCAGGTCTTGGGCCTCTGAAAAGGGCTCTTTAGTAGGTGGGGACCGTGGGGAGACTGCAGGGGTGCTGGTTAATGACTCATCATAGCGAGGGCTACTAAGGGATCTGAAGCTGGACCTGTCTCTAGTGAGGGTGCCGGACTTGCCCGGACTATAACTCTGATGGAAGTCAGAGAAGCTAGCGCTCCACGACCTGGGGGACATGAAAGATCGCCTCTTCAGAGAGCCAGTCCTGAAAGATATGTGAGAGGAGGGATAGGATGACTACATGTTGATACGCCTACTTTGCTTTAATTACCGTTATGCTTTATGTAACACTCACTATTTCGTTCATCCCAGACCACAGCTCATAGATAGACTCAAAATGGGAGGAAAGTTAATAAAAATATTTTAAAAAACAGGGCTGGTGAGAGATGTAAAATCCTTGCCAACTTACTGATTCAACCGTTTGATGACAAACACCTTGTCTGGATGCTGATCCTTCAGGTCCTTCATCACATTCTGTAAATAACTGTTGAACTGAAAGAGAGGATATTAAACCAGTTTAAGAATAGATATAAACTGAAAGAACTAGGACTTTTGTTACCTAAATGCTGACAAAACAGTTAAGTTTTTTTATAAACCAAAGCAAAGCCCCACATTTTTTCACTGTGTTCCCACCCCAGATATTGAGAAGAATATGACCTGCACATACCGTAGTCATTTCCTTGAAGAAGGTGTCCCGTAAATTTGAGATGGCTGTGAAGACTGACACATAGCATCCAATTCGACTTCAGGAACAAAATGAAGAGAAGAAAAAACATTATTCATATAAATTGTCCGCTACTTTTTCTTTGTTGACACACTTGATCTGATGATGCATTTGTCATTCTGCTATCTGGCTATGTGCGGACTTCTGACTCGTTACCTGTCATAGAGAGCAGGGAGCTCATCCCTCAGCTCTCTGTTGATGTCCTCGAAGACAATCTGGGTTCTGTTTACCTCCTCAGCTGCCTGTACCGAGAGAAGCACCATGACGAGATGAGTTTGTAGTTTTGTTTAAATGATCATTGCTGTGCAAATTAAGTAGACAGGGGTATCTTGTCTGTCTGACCTTGGCAATTTTGACATCATCTGTCTTTTTAGCATTCTGCATCGCCTCCAAGTGGTGACGGGAGGAATCATAGTCGACTAACTTCCTGCCTCGTTTGGCCACCCTCTCCTGGGGGGTTGGAGGAAAGGAATAATGCCCGTGTGAGATCAAATATTTAGGGAGTGTGTGTGTGTGTGTTTCCATCCTTACCCTGACATCGGGGAACTGGCTTATGTAAGACTCAATGGTGCAAAGTGCCTGATCTATCAGCTTCGCCTCATAATCATTCCACAGGAGGTCTTCACCCTGTTGGCATATGGAGAAAATGTATGTTATGTATGTTTTTATACAGAAATTTGCATAATAATAATAATAATCAACAGTCATGCATGCCATTCTTAATAATACAGCAGTGCTATGACTGACCTCAACAATGGTCCCCAGGTCCTCTTCTCCATCCCAGTCCGGCTCATAGACACCATGCAGAGTCTGGGAAAGACGTTTTGAAGCTTCCCGCATTCCTGTGGAAAGTAGACAGCATGGATCACATGTTATCAGACTGGGGCACTACTGATGGTGATAAAGCTATAGAAAACCATGCAATTTATGGACAACATCATACAGATCACGTTTAATTTACAACATAGACGGACTGAACAAATGTTTACCTTTGACAGAACTAAGGTAAATCTTCAGGTCCTTGTATAACCGGTTCCCATCAATCTGCAAACAGAGATTATAGAGTGACTCATCTTGTCTGTAGGCTATACATACATCTATGGGATTTACTGGGGCACATTTACAGGCCTTTTCTATAGAATATAAATCACATATCCGTTTAAGGTTATCGTTACAGGTTCATACACGGTGTGGTCTGATCTCTGTGTAGTACTGTACTGTCATGGTGACTACCTGTTGGTCATTCAGATTTTGGAGGCATTGTTCAAATATTTCATCTTTGGTCTCCACTGTCTTTCCAAACTTCTGCAAGACCTACAAAGTAGGGAATACTATACATGTCAAACCTCAAACAACTTAATAATATTATGCATTATATTGAGAAAGTTAAAGTACTGTATACCTTCTCTTTGCCCCTGCTCAGTTGCCTTTGGAATCTTTTCGCAAGGACCCCAGTGCCTCCTTTTGGACCATTGCCATCTGCCATAATTTCTCCTTTTCCCTGGTGTTGAGCTTTTTATCCCTGGAAATGTAGAGGTTGAGGAAGGACAAGTTAAGACATTAGTCGGATGGATGCCTATTAAGCTCAAGATCAAAAGTGCATCAAACATGTATGGCAGTTTTAAGGACTACATTTTTAAAATGTAACTAGGCAAGTCAGTTAAGAACAAATTCTTATTTACAATGACAGCCTACCCCAGCCAAACCATAACGATGCTGGGCCGATTGTGTGCCATCCTATGTGACTCCCAATCATGGCTGGTTGTGATACAGCCTGGAATTGAACCAGGGTCTGTAGCGTCGCATCTAGCACTGAGATGCAGTGCCTTGGACCGCAGCGCCACTCGGGGGTCCCCCTGTGTTCCCAGTGTTTTTAGCACACCTATGTCTGATTAATGTATTGCATTATTAGCCTAGGAGGAAGGAAGGTGAACTGGTGATGGCTTGAGTTTGAAGAGGAGGGAGTACAAGGCTTAGCATGTCTCTCTCGATGCTAAAAATAGATTTTGGCTTGGAAAAGTTGAATATTTTCAGAAGGAGTCGGGTAATTGGTTAAGGGCAGAGGATTGGAGAGAAAGAGAGAGGAGATCTAGGGAGGCAGAGGATGGGTTTGAATCTGTTGAAGCTAGAAATAACAAGTGAGAGGTTGTCAAGGAAGATTGGTGTCAAATTCAAACAGGTGGAGCTGGATGGCAGTTTGAGTTCTGGGGATGAAATGGAAGGGGTAGAAGGTGTTGTGAAGAGCTCGGAGCCCGAGCCTTGCATTGATGCATATGGTTATGATAAAGATACATTTGGTCCAGTAGGAGTGACATTTCTGGATAAAGTGGATCCTTGCCTTTTGGTGGATCCATTTGTGGTTTCAGGGTTGGTGGGAAAAGAGTTGGGTGTAGTTGAATCAGTGAAGGTAAACTGTAGTGGAATTGTTATATTTGTTTGTGTTTCTTCTGACCAGAACTAGCGGTCGCTCCGTGTCACACAACTTGGGTCAAGATCTGTTTCTTGCTTTGCTCTTAGGAACAGGGCACCATTAAAATAAGCTATTTCTGGTGTAGTGTTTAGTGTGGAGGTGAAGTTGAAGATTCCTGGTGTTTGTGACGCCCAACGTTTGGTGCGACGCAGACCCGGTGGTGAGTGTGGTGAAACAGAGGAGTCACTGTCAGTCCTTTTGAGTCAGAGTATTTACCCGACAAGGTCATGATAGGATATATCAGTTATCCGGTTAAAGCTTTTGTGGCGAATCCACTGCACTGTTTCAGGTGCAACATTTATAGTCGTGCCACAGCAGTGTGTATGAGGGAAATTCCAGGATGTGGGAAGTGTGCAGGAGGGCATGGGATAGAGGATTGTGTTGTTTTGGTGGATAAAGTGGTGTGTCAACTGTTGGGGTGCACATGTTGCTGTGGATATCTGTGCTAGCACTGAGGGATAGACCAATGAACAATATACAGTATGCTTCAGTAAGGTTGGCTTCTTAGCATTCATAGCAATGGTTATCAACTGTACTGCAGAAATTGAACATAAATCACAGAAAAAATATGTTGTGGTGACAGCTGCAGAAAAGTATTTGGGAGTACAAGATTTTACTTCAGAAGAGTTACAGCATGTGCTGAGTGGTAGTGTCCAATCCTCTCAGGGCATTGGCCTGGGGTAGGATAAGATTGGGTTAAAGTAAAGGTGATGGATTTGAATGAGTATAGAGGGTAATTAAATGAGTTGGTAGGGTAATTAAAATATATTTATATTTTTCATTGATCCCACTTCCCCTTTACGATTTTGTATCACAAAGTGTAATTGAGCTATACTATAGATCAGTTGGGGGCGCAATGCAACATATTGGATGCCAACCGTTGTTAAACCTCACCGAAGAAGAAGAAGACTATGTCTTATCAAATTGTCGTTGGCCACGCCTACATACTATGGAAGTGAACTTTACACAGGACTGTTTCAAGATAGTGGGGCTGGTCCGATGTCAGAATACCATTTGATATTATATAATTTACTGGACCTGATAAAGGGAGTACGATAGCATAATGTGCAGCTGCAGACCTGAGAATCCAGTGGACTGGATGGGCCATATCAGGAGCTCTCAAAACAGAGAAGTTTTATGATATAGCAGGTATATAACATGCTGATTTGAAGCATACCAATTCATGCCGAGGCGTGTTTGCAGGGAATCTCTACGATTTCAACCATTGGTTGAATAAGTAATCGAATCTATTAGGTTTGGGCATAGGCCTATTCTAAATAATAATGCGGTCAAACAAAATGTTTGCAATGGAATTAGGCTTTTTTTTTCATTAACGAAAGTATAGCATTTTGTATCTGATGAATATCAATGTTACAAATCCACTTATTTAAACGGTTTCCGTTGCAAGAGGTAATGAATACACCCCAGTTTACTTCAACATTACCACCAACTGATTTAGTCACCCTTGCAAGCCTCTATAAATAAGAATGCAAAAGCAATGACCCAAAGTCCAAGACGATTTGCCACAAATTGTCACATTGTAGCGCGAGTTTGGTCAATTTGTATCGTGATATGTTTACCACAAATTGTTACTCTGTAGCTCACCCGACTTAACTTTGTACAGTAGATCAATGTTACAATTTTACCAATGCAATATTGTTACGCCCTTTGTCAATCATCAAACATTTGCTATGGTAAAGGGAAATTCCACGATAAGAGTGATGCTGAAACTCAGATGTTTACTTTAAAATGTATACCAAACAAAAATGAATGATTGCAAAGTTAAACTAAACAAATATGCACAATGACTACGTTTAACAATTTCCACGGAAAAATTTACAAAAACACATTTACAAATGCAAAGTTTGGTAATAATGAGTTTGCCATCATTCTGTCATAACATTTTATGATAGCCTTGAACTGAGTTATTATTGCATGTGTAATTTTTTTTTGTTTTGATGCAAAGTTTGGTAACCCTATGATTACACAAACCGTCATTCTGTTACCAAACTTTAAATATGCACTGTTCTTCAAGTAAATGTGTTTTTGCAAGAGGTTCAGTTGAAATTGTTAAAAGTAATCATTGCAAAGTTAAACAACTTTGCACAATCATTATTTTTTGTTTGGTATACATTTTAAAGTGAAAAATCGGGGTGTATCAGCATCACTCTTATCGTGGAATTGTCCATTACCATAGCAGATGTTTTATCGACAAAAATGGCGTAGCAATATTGTCTCATACTGTACCACTCTGTTACCATGGAATTGCCTTAAACCAAAAAACAGCAGTCACAACCTTAACAACAGTCATGTAGGCATTTTGACAATTGCATGTGACAATTGTTGTTGGCTTTTGCCTTATTCTAGTATAATATGTTACAACAGATCTGTCTACATATGAACTGTCAAAATGCAAGTTAAAACTGATAGGACAGTATGTGCCATTCAGAATTAGCTATTTACTTTACAGTTAGTTATGTAAACCGCTGCAACTTACCTGTAGACACTGAATGGGCACTCCTTGTCAATGCAACAAATTAATTGCATTTCTTGACAAGCTTCTTTAACTTGTCTTCTTGTGCTGCTCCTCTGCTCTGTATGTGCTTATCAAAAGTTTTACCCTTGAACTTTGGAGTTAATTGTCACCTTCTGTAGGCTACTGGGTAAAATATTAATTGAACACGCCTTACTGTGAAACGTCTATTTTTTAGGGTCTGGCACATTTATATTACTTGCCCACCTGAGTCGCTATTGGGGAGGGACTCGTCATTTGAGGCAAAATGTGCAGACTGGATTGGTAACAGCATGGGGTGTAAGCTAAGCTTGACAGAGTCGGGGTGAAAGAGTTTCCAATCTAGTGCACAGGCGGCCAGTGGCACCATAATTGGGGAGGACAGGCTCATAGTAATGGCTGGAAAGGAATTAATGGAATGATATCACTTTCAAACACATAGTTTCAATGTGTTTGATACCATTCCATTCACTCTATTACAGCCATTTTTATGAGCCGTCCTCCCCTCAGCAGCCTCCTGTGACCTAATATGCAATCCCATCAGTGGAGAAGAACAAAACAGTTATAAACACCTGCAGAGCTTTAGTGTTCTCTGCTGATTTGCTTTTCATTCAACAAAGTTGTGTATCAGTTCAGCAGTCTTAGCCAAGGCTAAGGCTTGGGCCAACACAGTGTTGCAGAACCCTTTATGGTTGTGAGTCGTTATGGTTGGGTTAATGAATAATGCTGGGGATAATGTGACAACGATACTCATGTTCTAACCTCTGCAGGCTTGGAACATTCCTTTTCATGCGGATCGTGAAGGACGGCCAGGATCGCAGGTATAACCATGTGAGACAGCCCTGGGATATTCTTTGTGTACTGGAATGTTCAAGGTACTTTGAATCATTATGGTCACCGGCTTTTATTTTTCTCACTCAGCCACAGTAGCAGTGATTTCCATCATCCTTAAGCAACCCGATGTAGCCCATTAGAGAATCCACTTTAACTCACTGCTCAGTCTTCCTTATAAATTTATGAGATTAGGATAGCCACTGATATCAGGGTTGTGCCCAAATGGGAGAGAACATAAATTAGTGTGAACATTGCACACTGATAGTATACAGTACTCTTTTGCAAATGTTTTCTTCTATTTTGGTCCCAGGTGAATGTCTTGTTGAGTAGGTGCATAATCTTGACGTGTACAAATATTATTTAGACATCTTTGATCTATTCTACCAATGGTTCAGTCAATTATTTATTCCTCTACCTTTCAGTTGTCTGGGTGTTTGACGCGCTTGCCCACCCTCATGCTTAACAGTGAGCAGCGAGATGAGCCCTTGGGCCTGAGGGACTATCTGGGCTGGGGGATATGGAGCCGTGCCTTTGTCACAGAGGCCATCACAAGTGGCTCTTCAAAGGGAACCCAGATAATGCTGTGAGTCAGCCTGGTCGGCTTACTTAGGGGAGGTTGACCTTGTTATAATCCTCATGGATGCAGTGGGGAAGTATTCTCACTACAAAGTGCTGTAAACATGTTTCACGACCACTCAAAACATTGAATAAACTTCCTGTATTTGTATGTTCATTTTATAGTATATTAATTTACACAGGGAATAGCCTCAATCCAGCCTCCCCAGGGAAAGTTCATCCAGAGCGAGCTGTGGGGTGACAGCCAGCACCCTAACTACCTTGGGGAGATAATGCAGTGGTCTGGAATCTGGCTCTACTTCGTCTGTGATGAAGGGTCCCCAGTATGCCATCTCCTCTGTTTGTCTGGTTCCTGCTGCGTCACATTCGTGGGGTTCAGACTCTGCCTTCCAGAACACTCCTCTGGCCAATTCCCGAGTTCTGATGTTGCATACTTTCTAATAGGATGTTCTGGCTCAAGGGGAAACTTTCTGAACAGGACCACTAATCATCAAGCACCCAGTGTGCTGGTTCTCTCCAACAGTCTCTCATTCGAAGCACACACACCAAAACTTCATTGTATGAAACATATTGTTCAGAGAACACCCAGTCTTGACAGACATTCTAAATGTGGAACAAATGCTTTGATATAAACTCCTTTTCATGCAATTGCTGTGCAATAGCTTACTGTTATGTTCATAGGCAAATATTTCTCAACACAACCATTCCAGGCATGTAAAAAGGAAGTTCATGCAGTAGACCTACTTGTACAGTGTTTCTGTGCATGTCATCTAGGACCAATTCATTCCTAACACTGTAGAATTACATTTTCCCTTCCTGGGAGCTAGTGTCAAGATTGGTGTAACAGAACACATTGTAGAGCAGAGACCTGACAGGTCCCCTGCTGCCTTCAAAATGATCTGTATTTCATCATGTGCTTTTGTTCAAGTTTTCAGCAATACCAGAAAATGCAATAATGTAACAAAGACAATTTTAAATACTGGTCCACAAAAATCTTTGATCAAAGCAAATTTGACATTCTTGTTGAAATGCCACCATTTCTACACTCTGGTTCTCTGATGCAACATTCAAGCGTTCTATGCAGTTAGAGGTGCAGAACATTAGTCAGAACCAACCTCCCAAAGAGTCATATTGGCCAATACTGTAAGTTATATTTTTAGAACACTCATGAAAGGAAACAAGGGAAGGTGAATCTCTCAAATGTATCCTCAAGTTGCAAAATTTGCTCAAGTCACCAAGCATACAGCTACATGGTTACCTTAAAGTTAGTTGATTATTGCTAAAGAATGCTGCAGACATTTATCAAATGTGCCAAATTAATATTACTACACTGGCTAGTCTTGAGTATGTAAAAGACAAATTGAGTGAAACATGTACAATCAAACTGCTTAAGC